>NC_058163.1:22952130-23252130 GCF_020080835.1 Cotesia glomerata
TATTTCTCCGACTTGGAATTCTTCGAAGCATTCCTGGTGAATTTTATAAAATTATATAATTTTATAACGATTATTTAAAATAGAATAATTATTTTTTAGGTTCAAAGTTGAGAGGCCAACTCTCTGCAGTGTATTCTCTGGACCCAGAGCCTAGTTTTTTCAACGGCTAGGGGAACACAGTGTTCACTGCTGAGTCAGCCCGTTTTAAAATAAAATAATAAAAATAAAATACCATAAAAATATTGAAGATATTACTAAGTAATTTTTTTTTTAAACATTTCTCCTTTTTATTTCACGGAAGCTATGTCGTCAAGTTAATAGGAGAGAGAAAAAGACTGACTGGTAAGAAATTAGTCCAGCCTGATTCCCTCCCCCAGTGACCTGGCGACCCAGAAAAATTACAATTCCAATTCCAGAGCAAGAAGAGACTATGAAGATGATCATTATTCAACTGTTGATAAAAAATAATTATTAGAACAATAATAATCAAGTTAGCCGACATTTATTTTTTTACTTTTCCTTAATTTATTAAATTATAACTATAAAAATTTTTTTTTAAAATTGCACTTACAGTTTTTAACAAATTAAAAAAATTTTTTGTAACAATTCTTTAATAAAAAAAATCATAAAAATTTTTACATGTCGGCTAACTTTATTTTTATTTTAAAACACACACTGGATTATAATAAATAAGTGCTTTTTTTTTCACGAGCTAGTCACGTGATTATTACGTCACAATCCCACAAGCGACCGCCATTTTAACTTGTTAAAAATTATTAAATAAATTTTTTTTCAACTTGTTAAAAATTGTTAATTTTTTTCAACTTGTTAAAAATTATTAAATTTTTTTTAACTTATTAAAAATTATTTTTTTTTTTTAAATAAAAGTTAATTTTTGTTCCGTCACTGGATTAAGATTTAGGGGCTATAAAACCGAGTTTTGTTCAGTAGTGAGAGTGCAGATGTTCGACCCTCGATTCCGGTTGCCCACGAGGTCCCCGAGCCATTCACACGAGGGGAAAATGCTTAATAAAAGCCCAACAAAAAAGACTGAAGAATAGTAAGTAGAAAAAAAAAAAAAAAAAAAAAATTCATTTTTTTTTTTTAATAATTTTTAACGAAAATAATTTTAGATTTTCGGTTATTCCGTGACCCAGTTGAAACTCAATATGGCGGACGACCGTGAATGTCGACAATGCGGAAGTACTAAAACACGATACCGTTTTTTTTTTTTTTTTTTATTTTAATTTGAATTAAAATTTCTCACTTGAATAAAAAAAATAAAATAAAATATATTTTATCACCTTTCGAGCACAAACTCGCGTTAAAATATTAAATTGTATTCAACTTCCGAAGAATAAAAATGAAAATTGAGAAAATAAAAAAAAATGTTAGAACGCGAGCTGGGAGAGCACACAACCGACTAGGACGAAGATCAGCAGCAAACGAGAATGTCTCCGTCTGGATATCCGCCGCGGCACTCTAGCTTCCCCCACCTTGTCACTAAATAACCGCGTCGTTTTTTTCCGCCGCGCTTGCGCAACTAAACTCCGCTGGGATTGGCTGAATTGAGGTTAAGAGGGGGAAGGAAGCAAGACAGAGTGAAGAAGGGGAAATTACAGAGGGGGAAGATAACAAAGAGACAAAGATAAAAAAAATTACATTTTTTCTCTTTTTTTTTTATTGAAACGCGGCTCTAACGGCGGTCGAGTAGGAACTGGCGGTACCACGCGCGGAAACCGATTACTTATGCTGCAGAGTGTCCGCGTGCATCTCTCAGGGGGAAAATGAGGACTCGAAGCTGTTTTTTCCTCTCGCTCTTTCTTATTTGTAAAATAAAAGGGGAAGAGGAAGAAAAGAGGGGCGATGGTAGAGACACGTGGGAGGTTGTTTGTGCGCACGCGCGAACTCTGCCCAAACGGGGCGATTTTTTTCTTCTTATATATTTATATTACATATATTTTATAAAAAAAAAATGGAGTTTTTAATTCCACATTTAATTTTTGTATTTCTTCCCAAAAAACATTTTTTATTTATTCTTTCTTCGGCACAAAAAAATAGTGACCTAATTTTTATAACCAGAGCACTAGTCTCTTGAAACACTTTTTGGTTTTATTAAATTATTATTTTAGAAACACTCGCGGCACATTACTCCGGAAGAAATAAATTGAATATTGAAAGAAGAAATAAACTGGCGGAGCGCAAAGGTACCGATGGAATGAACGATCAACGGCCGCGGACAAACGGTTTATATATATGTGATGCGAGGAAGATTGGGAGTTGGGAGCCGTCCTGGCGTCCTATTTACTTGGAAGCGCTCCACTCGGCAACGCTCGGGAAGCTACACGACTAATGCCGAAAGCCAGGGATATAAGTAGGTCGGCTGATCGCTGTAGTCCGCACGTGTCGTCCTTGACTCACATAGAGATCGAGGTGCGCAAGCGCTTCGCGCACTATGCTACCGCATTGCCGGTCGCTAGGGATATATCTAATACATACACTTTTGTATGTGTATATATATGTTTGTAGATAGATATCTTTTCTTTGTTCTCACTCTACGTTTAATTATAATCATTTTATTCCTCCAGTTGTATTAATTACTGTTAATCTTCAATATTTTGATATTTTATTTATTATTTATTTTTTTATTAAAAATTTTATTTATTTATTTATTATGTATTTAAGAAGAAAATTTTTATATTCAAATTAGATTTTTAATCATTATTTTAAATATTTATTAAAAATTACTTGTAAAAAAAAATAGTTTTAATCTGTAATTTTTTTTTAATTTTTCTTTTTATGAAATTAAATTAATAGGATTTTTTTCTTGTACAAAGTTTTAGATAAAAATTTTATAATAATTATCATTAAAAAATTATTAATAATTATTTAAAATGCTTATTAAAAATTAATTGTAAAAAAAATTATTTTGAACTTGTAATTTATAAATTAAATTTTTCTTTTTATAAAAATAAATTAATAAGATTTTTTTCTTGGACAAAGTTTTACATAAAAATTTTATGTTATAATAATAATAATAATTATTATTATTATTAATATTAAAAAAAAATTAATAATTATTTAAAATATTTATTAAAAATTAATTGTAAAAAAAAATTTACTTTTAATTTATAATTTTTTTTTTATCAAAATAAATTAATAGGACTTTTTTCTTATACAAAATTTGACATAAATATTTTATAGTAATAATAATAATTATTATTATTATTAAAAAATCATAATTATTTAAAATATTTATTAAAAATTAGTTGTAAAAAAAATTTATTTTTAAATTGTAATTTTTTTTTCAATTTATAAATTAAAATTTTCTTTTTATAAAAATAAATTAATACAATTTTCTTGCACAAAATTTTACATAAATATTTTATTTTATAATAATAATAATAATTATTATTATTATCAATAATTATTTAAAATATATATTAAAAGTTAATTGTAAAAAAAAATTTATTTTGAACTTGTAATTTTTTTTTTCTATAAATTAAATTTTTCTTTTTAAGAAAATAAATTAACAGGATTTTCTTTTTGTACAAAATTTTACATAAATATTTTATAATAATAATAATAATTATTGTCAAAAAATCATTAAAAAAATTTTTTTTTATAATGTAATTGTAAAAAAAAAAAATGTATAATTTAAAAATTTAATCTAAAACAATTTTAATAAATTTATCTAAAAAAATTTTTCTAATATCTGGTGCTATCTATTCCAAGTATAAGAAGCATTTTATTTTATTATCTCATGTTATAAATTAGACTTGATAACTTTCAAATGTTATCACAAAAAATATAATAGAAAAATTAATATATATAATAAAATTTTTAAATTTTAAATATTAAAATTTTTCCTTGACCAGATTTAGAGAAAAAAAAAATAAGACTTAAAACTTCCGCTTCCTCTTTATCACGCACGCACGCGTGATATAACGCTTTAATAGCTGTAATTTATCTTTTAACTTAATATTTTGTCGGTAATATTAATAATAAAGTAAGTAAATTCAATGGTTGCAGTAATAGTGCATAAATTTAAAATTTTATGTAATATATATTATTTAATATTTTATATAAAAAGATTTGAGGGAAGATGGTCATCCGATTTCGGCGGTATTGATCGTACAGAGCCGAGCAGGGAGCGTCCCTAGTTCAAATACTATTCGATTGGCTTACACTTATATTATTGTACATCTTCCAAGTATGTAATATATATTTATAGTCATACTTTGTACATTAATTCACATTGTATGTTAAATAACTCCCCAAGAAATAAATATAAAAAAAAATACATTTTTTTTCCAGTTTTTGATAAATAAATGCGCAAAAAAACGAGAGTATAAATATAAATATTAAAAAAAATTAATAATGTATGTAAGTATAAAGTACAGAGCGAGTATGTAAGCAATAAAGTGAGTATTAGCGCCGCGTGATGTTTCAATACTCGCATGTTTAAGATAAAATATTTAATATTGCTCTTATCTGCGATGACAATTATGTAATACAATATTCTATATTTTTTTATTGATTTTTCTATTTTTATATTAACAACAATATTAATTTTTATTTTAATAATAATTTAGATTAATCTAAATTACCCAAAAATAAAGATAACATTCGAGTTATTTAAATATGTTAATATAAATATTAATTAAGATAAAAATATTCAATTTAAAAGTACTTACGGTTTTAAAAAAAAAATTTTTTTTTAACGAGTTTTACGATCAATTAAAATACTTTTGTTGACTAATTATTATTGTAATTAAATGGTACTTAATATCGGAACAAGAGCAGCAAGTTGCTGGCGATGAAGCTCCGGTGAGGATTGAATCAACTGGCCCACAAAGCAACCGACAGTTAACTGACAAGTTTGCAAGTAACTCCCGCGAAATCCTTCGCGAGTTGCGCGTCCAATCACTGTCGCACTTGTACATGTATATATTCACACATATTTAATCTGCGCAATCGCTAACTTGCATTACACATTCTCTCATTACATACCGAGGATACATATTTATAAGTATTAATATGGATATTTTTTCTCAGCTTTGTACCAGATTCGATTCTCTGGTCAATAATTCAATTTTTTAATTAAAATAAAAAATAATTTGAGTCAATAATATTTGATGAGAGTGATTAATGACTGTAAATAATAAGTGTATATTTGGAAACAGATTCATGTTTTAGCGATCAATCATCCAGTCGGAGATAGAAAAGCTATGCATTTGAGATTAGTTTGCACATGGAGTAGAGTTAGTTATATAGATATGTGTATTAATATTTATATCATGTATTTATGGATGTATTTATAGGCGGTATGGATGAAAATGTATGTTAAAGATCTTAAATGTCAATCATTATTCTTGACAGTCGATAAATTTTCGTAATACACACATTTCTATGGTTTGTTATATTGGAGTTTAGGGATGGGCGATAATGTTGGTAAAAAATTATCGATTGCTTCAGTTTCTTGCCATTGGATTTTTGTTCAACAATTTTATGATATAAAATGCAAAGATTAAAATTTTAATTTGTTAAAAATAAAACTAGCAATATTGCAGTCACTGCGTGACTGCCGAGATTTGTAAACTATAAATAAATAAAATTTTGCTTTATTAAATGACTTTTGTTAAATTGCACTGTATTTTCTTAACTATTGACGTTTTTAAAGATATAAGCTCATCTTGATGTTATACTCATCAAGAGCTTTCATTTGAGTACCCACATGCATTTTTGATATATTTTTCATATATACATATATACATATATATAATATATATAAATATATGAAAAATTGATGTGGGTACTCAAATGAAAGGTCTCGATGAGTGTAACATCAGGATGAGCTTATATCTGTAAAAATGTCAATATTTCACAAGATAAAAGGTAATTTCTTAATTAATGATATTTTTAAAGATGCAAGCTCATCCCGATGTTACACTTATCAAGAGCGTTCATTTGAATACCTACATGCATTTTGATATATTTTTCATATATACATATATATAATATATATAAATATATGAAAAATTGATGTGGGTACTCATATGAAAGGTCTCGATGAGTGTAATGTCAGAGTGAGCTTATGTCTTTAAAAATGTCAGTAGATGACAAGATACAAGATAATTTCTTAATTAATGATATTTTTAAAGATGCAAGCTCATCCCAATGTTACACTTATCAAGAGCGTTCATTTGAATACCTACATGCATTTTGATATATTTTTCATATATACATATATATAATATATATAAATATATGAAAAATTGATGTGGGTACTCAAATGAAAGGTCTTGATGAATGTAACATCGGGATGAGCTTATATCTTCAAAAATGTCAATATTTCACAAGATAAAAAGTCATTTCTTAATTATTGATATTTTTAAAGACATAAGCTCGTCTCGATGTTACACTCATCAAGAGCTTTCATTTAAGTACCCACATGCATTTTGATATATTTTTCATATATACATATATATATATATATATAAATATATGAAATATAAATATAATATATATAAAAATATAAATATATATTTAATAATATATAATATATATAAATATATTTATATATATTTATATAATATATAAATATAAAATATATAAAATATAAATAAATATATAAAATATATGAAAAATTGATGCGGGTACTCAAATGAAAGGTCTTGATGAATGTAACATCATGATGAACTTATATCTTTAAAAATGTCAATATTTCACAAGATAAAAGTCATTTCTTAATTATTGACATTTTTAAAGATATAAGCTCATCCCGATGTTACATTAATCGAGAGCTTTCATTTGAGTACCCACATGGCATTTTTGATATATATATATATATATATATTATATATTTAAATATATGAAAAATTGATGTGAGTACTCAAATGAAAGGTCTTAATGAATGAAACATCGGGATGAGCTTATATGTTTAAAAATATCAATAGTTCACAAGATACGAGATAATTTATTAATTATGTATCTAGAGATAGAGTATTTTCTAATGCAGCCTAAATACTTATCATCATAAATTGACTATCGGTGAGAATGTTATGAGACCTTGAAAAGACACAAATTCAAATCAATACCTTTGCAATTATACTAAATTTCACTAAAAAAACCGATTTTATTATATGACTATCCTGGACACAAAATTTTTCTTATTCTCTTAATAATATAGATTAATAAATTTGAAGAAGTTAAATTGAAGTTAAAGATTTTTTTATCTAAAAATTATTCTTTATTTTAATTAATTTTCAATATTATTAGTAGAATAAAAATTATTAGAAAATTCGAGCATATTGCCCATCCCTAGTATATAGTTTATTAGTTTTTATTATATATTACTGCTGTATGTATGCTACACACTAACAATGTGTGTGAAGTTGTATCGCGTGACACGATGAAAATATTTAGAGAAAATAACAACAAATTTAGTGTTTATATTCCGTGATACACGGTTGTTAGTATATTTGTACAAGCGGGCTTTGTATCGTGTTTTGTTGTTGTTATTTTATTTATATATTGTAATATTGTAATAGCAAATGAGAGTTGAATAGTTTATGGGTAAGTTGGACATAATACTTGAGTTTTAACATAGTAATAAATAATAGTTTTAAAAAAAATAAAAAATATGCTTCAATGGAAAATCCCATTAAAAATTATAAGAAAATTTTTTTTTTAATAATAAATCAAATTTTTTGTTGAAAAAAATTGTTCTTCATTAGAATGCAATAAAAAAATTTGATGAATGATTTTTAGTTCAAATAAAAATAATAATATATAAAAATAACTAAAATCAAAATTCGTAAACTAACAAAATTACATTCCCCTTACTAAACTTTATTCAAGTACTTTATTACATTACTTATAAAAAACTAAATTTAATCTTCTATCTACCTTCATAGATCTCTAAAATTTTTTCAGTATAAAACTCTATTTTACTTCTATCTAAATTCTGGCGGTGAATAAAAATTGCTCTGTATGTCTATTGACTAGAAAAATTATAGGGATGTTAAACTAGTGCTGAGGATTTTAAAATTCTGCTGAACTAAGGGATCATACCAGAGTTTCCAGCACCAAAAAATATATTTATCATCCATTACACTACTTCTTGCTCCGATAAATAAATCACAAAGCGATCCAATCTATGGATTGTAATTTTTATAAAATTTTTTTTATTCACCAATCTTAAACAGTATAAAATATAATATAAAGCGAAAAGCGAAAGCGCAATAATAAAAACTTGTGTTATTATTATGAAGAAAGAGTAAAAGTCCAAGTGTTGAAGTAATAAATGTTTCCAACTTGGTAGATATATTTATATATATTAAAAGAAGTTTGATGTAAGGTGAATGGGGCCAACAAAACGTAATCTTTCTCCGTATTCATACATACATGTGTAGTTGCTAGGGGCAACTATTGCATCGACCGATGATTCTCCTTGTTCTCATCCTATCATCCAGCTCTCTGTTTTTCATTCCTATCCGTTTAGTTCCATCCTTCACCCGTCTCTGCGCTTACTAGCTGTTGTCCCGATATCCAACCCTCTGGTTTAGTTCTTCGATATTGTACATGTATATTGGATATATACATACATACATATATATTTATATATAGCAGTGGATACAGCAGCAGCAATAGTAGTACAGGCTACGGTGTATGGCTAGGCAGAGAGCCAACAAATCTACCAACCCTTATTTGGAGAAGTTAAGTGCGTTTCAGGGCGCATCATAGCGCAATGCGTCAAATTATTCCATTCTCTCTACTGGCAAGACTTTAAATGAAAGTTAAAAAATATATTCTCTGCGGAGTTATTTAAATTTGTTCAATTCTGGTGGAAAAATTTTCATACTAGGCAAATTTAGTGGAATTTTTTTTAAAATATGTTAAATTAATTGATAAGTTGGTTTAATCATTGATTAAACTAAAAACCAGAATCATATAAACATCTTTAAAAAGTCAAAATAATTATTTTTATTATATTTTAGAATTTAAGTCTCTTAAAGTGAGAAAATTTAGCGACCATGCGCCGCCTGTTGGTGATTTTTGGCACTAATTTTCATGACCAGATATGATCTCAAGCGTTAACAGCTGATAACTTTTGAATAAACTTATGGAAAAGTCATAAAGTAAAATTTTTAAAACATCCTGGAAATTTGTAAATTCAATCTACGTAGGCTAATAATAAAAAAATTAAAAAACAGTAGTTTCCGGGATATTTAATGGAATAATTAGGTTTGAAAATTGTAATTTTTACATGTAAAATGGAGATTCCACCAGTAGTGTATTTAGTGAAGAATTTAATGCAATTAACGATTTAAAAAAAATTTTATTTTTATTGAATTTGATTGAAAAAATAATAAGCTTTCGATTAAGATAATAAAAAAAGTAGCTTTCCGAATGTATTATGGAGATATTTTATATTTTTTATGAAAAATCACTCGGAACTTGCGTTCTTTAAAGTCTTGTATTTGACTTGGCAACACCGCTTGCGCAGTTACTCGGCGCATAAGTAACCGCGGTTTTTAAATTCTAGAAGATCTTAGTCATTTTAGTTAGACAGTAAACGTAAATTAATTTCAAGGTTAGGGAACTTTTGCGGTGTTGTCAAGTGTATACCGGTAATTCAGAGTGTTATATTGTTTATTAGTCAATTAAATGTTAATAATTATTGAATGAGTAAATTTTTCGGAAATTTCCTCAAAAATGTTATTAATTAATTTCAAGATGCATAACAAAAGTATTTCTACGTATTATTTTTTTATAGACATTCTTTAGACTAGGAGTAAAGAATGATTTTTTTTGTGTTATATTTGAATGGAAAATGAAAATTTTAGATTTGTGGCTTTCAAAAATTAATATCAAGGACACTAATTTTGACTGGGAATGGTATAAAAAAAATGTTCCAATATTTAATGATTATATCAATATATGTCCCAGAACTTTAATGCCAAAGAATTTTTTCACAGGTTCAATGAATAAAAAATCGATTTTAATTTATAATTTTTCTCCGATCGGTATTGCAAATCTCAATTCAGTCTGGCAGTAGACAAGTAGGATGTATACAAATAATAGTAGCATTAAGGAGCGACGACCTTTTATAGGCACGTGTCTTGTAGGCACGTGTCCACGGCAAATATGTTCGATGGATGATTGCTTTTAAAATATTTCTTCCACCAAAAAGCAAAACCAGGATTTCTTTTTCTTCCCCTAAAGTTTAAGAATTTTTTTTCTTCAGTACAAGTTATGTCTGTTCGTTCTGTTCTGGTAAACTTGTAAACTTCAACAATGAGTATCGGATCCTCGAGTTTCCTTTTCACGTGGTGCATTGGATCATTGTTCTTTGGTATTCGGGGCTTTGGGCTTTTTAAAAACCTGGATATTCTCTTTCCTATAGAACTGCAGTATGCCTAGTATTTGTGTAGGATAAAACGGCCCGTATAGTGTACAGTATATAGTACACAACATTACCCATCTTGTTTCTTATTTCGTCACCTGGTCACTCACCCATCAGTCCGTTATTTTCCACGCTTGCGTAGCTACGGGGAATCAAATTTACCGTTGGAATATAACGTCAATGAATCGTTTGCTTCGGATAAATTTCTCTTTGTAATATTGTTTATTTTTTTTTTATTTTATCTTTATAAAATAAAACCCAATAGAAGATTCAATTTTTGATTGACTTTTATTAATATTTATTGACAGTAAAAGCTTTTTATTTTTAACAACTGTAAAATAACAATAATAATAATAATAATAATAGAATGTTTTTAAAAATGATTATCTTAAATATCAAAGTCTTTATTTTAAAAATTCTGACTAAAGGATTAGAGTTACGATAAAATTGATATTTCTTATTATTTTTTTGAAACTTTAATATTTTAACCAAAATCAGCATTATAAACTTTTGAAATCCACAAAGAAAAAAAGGTTCATTTGAGTCAAGAAAATATTTTTCTTCCTAATTATTTTCTTGAGCGAAAAAATAATTTTTTTTTGACAAGAAATTTCACTTATTCTAACAAAATTAATTCTCTTGCTTTAAGAAATACGTATCTTGATCTAAGAAAATTTATTTAAGTAAAGAAAATCTTGTTGTTTAGAGAAAATTCAGCCTCTTGCTCCAAAAAATTAAATATAAAGATAGAAGTAAATTTTAATTAATATTTTTATTGATTAAAATGTCAAATGGGAAGATTAAATAATATTTCATCATTTTTTTTCATTCAATATGTAGAATTGCACGCTAAAATAATATAAAATGGGTATCAAATATTCAAGAGAAAAATTTTATCAAGGTGAGAAAATTTTTTTCTCAGCTGAAGTAGGTGGCGCTGCTTCCCTAAAGTATCTAAAAATCTTTATCAAACATAAAAATTTATTGTATCAAGTATTTATGATAATTTGAATTAAGAAAAAATGACCTACCAAGAATAGAATTTCTCGAAAAATTTTTACTTCGGTCTTTCTTCAGGCGACCGAAAATTTTTTTGAGCCAAGATTTTTTTTCTCCAGTCAAGAAATTTTTCTTTCTGTGCACGGATAAGCTCGATAACTCTATTTTTGAACTTAAAAATTCAAATTTTAGAGAAAATAGAGAGAAAAATTAATAAAGACCTTTTTTATAAAAAATTTTATTTTTTATTAGAAAGGTCTGAGATAATTTTTTCGTATCAAATATTTAACCCAGAATTCTGATTTGAAAGTTAAAAATTCAAAGCTTGAACAGATAAACGATTATTATTATTATTATTATTAATAATAATAATAATAATTATAAGTGATATAACCAATTTAGAGAGCGACGAAAGTAATTTTGGAGTACCTTTAAAAATTGACAGGCGACTTTTTGGTCCGGTGAACTGAATAGTTAATAATTAAATGAAAGATGTAGCATGACATTTGGAATAAAAATAAAATTGGTCTAGTTTCTAGTTTTAAGTAAAACTATTCCGAGAAAACTAGCAGCAAAGAATAAAAGTTGGTAACTCAGCGATGTAAAATGAAATGAAAATACGTATACTGATTAGGAATACGATAATAGCAATAGTAATGGTAATTATGATTATTAGACAAATGTGTAATCTAAGGAAAAGGAAATGAGTTTTTTTTAGTGTTTGAGTAATAATGAGTTGTGAGTACGTTTTATTGTATTGTACTTTGTATGTATTGTGTGTAATAATGTGAACAAAGTATAAACATAGGAGATTACGAAACGGCAGAGCGTTTTGGCGAAACCGCGCGCGCAGACGCGTCATCCGCATGATGATCATTAGGATTACGTTGGTGCTTCGTTCCTGGATATTCGATTGCGTAATATTCCGCTTGGCAACGATGCAAGTGGCACGGAATAGCGTACGAGTGAGCAGCCGGCCAATCTCTCTAATCGTCGTGTACCAGGTGAACATTCAATGTAATTTCGGTTACTAAAATACATATTTATTTATACCTATACTCCATTAATATCCATTTATATCCATCACAATTCAACCCATTTTATTATCTTTTGGTGCTTTTATTCCTTTATTACATTCAATGCTTTTTACGATTTTTTTATTATTCAACTAAAAAAATTTGGAATTTTAAAAGGAAATTTTGATAAAAAGATTCAATTGATTACAGAAAAAAAAATCTTTAATCAAAAATATTATTTTAAAGACTTTAATCATCTTAAATTAAGATTAAATATTTTTTAAATAAAAAATTGGTTCAAATATTGATTTAAAAATTTTTCTACTTGATTTAAAATAATTTTTTTGGTTTAAGATTGTTTTTTTTTAAGTAAATTTAATTTTTCTTTTACTAAAGTCAAAAATTATTTAAAAAATTCACTGATAAAAAATTAACTTGAATTGAAAAAAAAAAATCTTGAACTAAAAACAAAATTTTTAAGAATAGTATAGAAATATTTTTAAACTAAAAAATTGCTCTCGATTTAAACAAACTTTTTTTTTAATTAAAAAATATCAAATTTTTCAAAATAAAATTTTTTGTTTGAATTTTATTATTTTTAATTAATTTATATTTATTTATTCTTTTTCATTGAAATTATGTTCAATTATTTTTAAAATACACTGACAAAAAAATTAATTTAAATAAGGAAGAAAAAATTTTGAACTAAAAGCAAGATTTTAAAAAATTTGATTTTAGTTCAAAGAAATTGTACTTGATTTAATTTAAAAATTTTTTTGGTAGAAATTATTCAAGCTAAAGATGCTTAAATTCTTTAAAAGTATATTTTTTCCCTTGAATTAAATTAATAATTTTTTAATCAATAAAATCGGAAATAAATGAGAATATAAAGAAAATAAAAAATAATCAAGAGCGTAATATCCCTTGAGTGCAGACAAAAACAATAAAATATATGAGTCGTAACGGGATTTTGACAGTGAAGCACATCCAGGGTGTGTAAAATAAAAGGAATAATTGTTAGAGATTGAATCGGGCTCAATAAATGAATAGGAAATGAGTATAAATGAAATTTCCCAGGTACCCAGCTAAATTACTAGGTGGATGGTAAAAATAATGAAAAAAAAGTAAGAAAAAACGAGAGGATATGAGCTGAGCAGAGTTAAGTAAAGTGAGTGAAAGAGGGAGTTGGAGTACTTGTAAAAATAATTGTCAAGAAGGGTAAAGGAGCCGGTTGAGAGTTGAGAGCGCGTTACAAGTGGTGTGTGTATATAAACACGAGAGTAAAGATAAAATGAAAGATGTATTCGGGAATTAAGTAGAGAAATGTAGGCCTGGAAGTAGGTTTTCTGTTACCATGCGGCCTCTACTACTCTATAGATTGTATAGTAGGTTGTAGGCTGTAGCCGGCGTAGGTGACAGCGAGTATTGATCAAACACTCTTAGCCCCGTATTGCCTTCACCCCCGTCGTTTCTGACCCCTTATCATGACTCGGCAACCCTCGAGCGAGCCAACTCTCCCACCCATCACACATACACATCTGTCTATTCATTTGTGCTATGTACGATTCAACCACCACCAAATATTTTATTCTGTCTTCATCTTTATTTCGTGGCCTCGCGGGTCACAAATCCATCCACACTGGTTAAAATTTTTAATTTAGTTACTTTTTAAGGTACTAATTTAATATCAAAGCTATGAAGAAATTTTTAATTGATGTAGAGTAATATTACTTTACTTAAGGTAGTACTACCGGTTTTAAAATTGACGTTCAGAATTTAATGAAATTTGGCATATTGGTACTTTATAATATCATAATTAAGCAGTAAAATTTTTGGAAGCTTGGCAAGTCCTGAAAAAAAGATATTAATATCTACATATTTTTTTGCCTTAACCATTGATCCTTATGGAAAATCACAGACTTTATTTTATTTCACAAAACTGGACGTTCAGATTCCTATAAAAATCAAGATAACGAGAGAAAATAACATTTAGAACATATTTAATAACAATCAGTATGGTTTCAATGAATATGAGAATATTTATTAATAAAAAATATTCAAAATTTATCTCTGTCTCTCTTTCTCCAACGTGATTTAGTATAGGGAAATCTACTACGTTAATCAAATAATGTTAGATTTAAATTTATTCTAGAATCAAGGAGTTTTTTTTTTCTGTGTAAAATACATTTTGGTTAAAAATTGCATTTTTTTAAATCATATAATGTACATCTTTATTAAAAATATTGAAGTGCTTCTTTGAATAAAGAATTTTTTTTCTTCATCCAATAATTAAAAAAAAAAAAGCAAAATTTTTAAGAGAATATTTTTTTCAAATCATGTAATTTTTTTTTTCAGTACAAAATAAATATTTTAACTAAAATTATTTTATTCTATCATCAAAATTAATACTTGTAAGCTGAAAGGGATGGAAAAGACCATGCAGGCCATATATTACATGAAGTAAATTACTACTACTATTTTAAAAAATTTTAAATAATTTTTTTTTTAACATTGTATATTATCCAATAAAAATAAAAATTAAAGAGAATATTTTTCTTTAATTAATTAATATTTTTTAAATTTAAATTAAATTTTTCACTTACACTGTAAAAAATTTGCGGAGTGAACGCGGAGTGAATGAAGAGTGAATGATTTTTAATTGATTCACTCCCAGCGGGAGTGATATTTACTACGAGAATGAGTTAATTTTTATTAATAATAAAATTCACTCCGCATTCACTCCCAAAATAAATGAATTTAGAAATAAATAAATTTTTGTAAAGAAAATATTTTTATAAACCCTCTTTATATTTAATTATTAAAAATTTAATTTATTATTTTTTATAATTTTTCATTTTAATTATTATTATAATGTTTTTATTTATTTTTTTTATAAATTAATTATAATTAAAAATTGTGAAAAAAAATATGTAGATATATATACTAGCGGACCCGACAGACGTTGTCATGTACACACGTCTTAAATTTAGAAATTTTAGGAATGAGCTTGTATAGTTAAAAAACATCATTAGTTAACAATATGCAATAGGCATTCTTCAATAATTAACATTTTCGTAAATATAAGCCCATTCTGATTTTATACTCATCAAGAGCTTTCATTTGAGTACCCACATGTATTTTTGACATATTTTATATATTTATATATTTCACAAATACCATATATACAAAATATATAAAAAATGTTATGTGGGTACTCAAATGAAAGAACTCGATGAATAACATCGGGATGAGCTTATATCTTTCAAAACTTCAATAATTAAGAAATGACATTGTATCTTGTCAACTAATGATATTTTTAAAGATATAAGCTCATCTCGATGTTACACTCATCAAGACCTTTCATTTGAGTACCCACATCAATTTTTCATATATTTTATATATTCATATATATTATATATATGTATATATGAAAAATATATCAAAAATGCATGTGGGTACTTAAATGAAAGCTCTTGATGAGTATAACATCGGAATGAGCTTATATCTTTCAAAACTTCAATAATTAAGAAATGACATTGTATCTTGTCAACTAATGATATTTTTAAAGATATAAGCTCATCTCGATGTTACACTCATCAAGACCTTTTATTTGAGTACCCACATCAATTTTTCATATATTTTATATATTTATATATATTATATATATGTATATATGAAAAATATATCAAAAATGCATGTGGGTACTCAAATGAAAGCTCTTGATGAGTATAACATCGGAATGAGCTTATATCGTTAAAAAAATCATTAGTTAACAAAATACATTATCATTCGTTAATTATTAACATTTTCATAAGTATAAGTTTATTATGATTTTATACTCATCGAGACCTTTCATTTGAGTACCCACATGAATTTTTTCATATATCTTATATATATATATATATATATATATATATATATGATATTTATAAAATATATGAAAAGTGCATGTGGGTAGTCAAGGTCAACAACAATTTATAAATAAAAAATTTATTAAATAAACATTTTTTCGTGGACTGAATTGTGAATCTAAACCATTCTGGAATCCACCGGAAGACACACAAAAAATTTCATTAAAATCAGTCCAGCCGTTGAGTTCAGTGACAAACACACGCACAGAAGAAATATATATATAAAGATTAATTTTGAGATTTTTTTTGTAGAACGAAAATTCATCCTTATTTTATTTATCTTAAAAACTCCGACGCGGATGTTTTTCGGAGTGAAATTCGAAATCACTCTGAAATCACTCCGCAAACAAAAACTCCGGATTCACTCCCTACGCGGAGTGATTAATTACTTCACTCCGGAACTCCGAGTGACGGGAGTGAAATGGGAGTGAAATTCACGCCGGATTTTTTACAGTGTACTTTAATATTTGTATATAAAAATCAACTAATAAATTTTAATCCCAAATAATTTTTTTCCTCCAGTGCAACATTGACGAACAGAAGAGAACCCTTCGACAAAATACAATATCATATCCGAAACTACAATCCTTGTTTCTCTGGTTGGTGGTTCGATAATCTATTGTCCTCTTCTATCAACCAATTCTTTGGCTTTAGTTTCCAACACACGCTACACGCTATATACCAAGCTGATGCTCTATCTGTATCTGGTATTTAGGTATATAATATTATATATAATATATAATATATAATACATACCCAATCTCTCTCACGAAGCAGAGTTGTACAAGAGCTGGTGCCCTGACCCATTTGGCAGGATTCCCAACCGTACCTGCTTGCTATGCTGTATTTCGTTTAAAAGAGGGGATTATCATTGAATCCCAAAAATTACCATCACAGACTACAAAAGCCTTTTTAAAAAGTAATCTCTTGATGTTAAATAAAAATAAATAGACAAACATTTAATTATTTATCAGCGTTAAACTTTTCCCTTGACGTAAATAGTTAACTAACCTCATCGGTTGTGCTCCCGCTAGACTGCCGGAGTAATTAAATTTATTAGCGTACATCAGAGCTTGTTGACGGGTTACACACATACAGACCAATCCCAATCAATCTGACGTGTGGGAGATTAATCTTTGTGTCTGTAAAGGGTGAAACTTTTTTAAATTCTGTGTGAATTTTAATTTAGGGTCGCTTGATTCTGCACTTTTTAGGTAGATTTCATTTAAATCTATCTATTACATTGGTTCTAATGTTGAAATTAAGTCGGAATTTTTTTATAATATTATCTAACTAGTCAAGTATGGCTCAAAAATAGCATTAGATCAAAAATTTATATGTATACATATAATATAACGCGGCTTGTAAACACGATAGCACCTAAAATTTTCAACGGATTTTGATGAAACTTGGTACACATTTTCTTTAGATAATAACCTTGAATGAGTTTGAAAATGAGCGAAATCCGTCAATAAGTTTAGAAATGGTAGTTTTCCAAAATTATCAAAATAGTGAAAATCACGTTTTTAGTGACTTCATTGATCTATAACTTTCGATTAAAAAGAGATTGCTAATTTTTGATAATTTTATGTGAAAGCTCATAAAATTACCTTTAATTTGACGTATATAATGTTAACATTTTTATCATTTTTAGTTATTTTATCAGTTACGCTATCTAAAACTTAACGTGAAACTTTAAGCGCGTTTTTCTCGAAACTACTTTTTTCGATGCGGTTGCCACAATATTTCAAGTTCTAATCAGCCGATTTACTCGAAATTTGCCATGAATATTCTTTAAATATCTCTCTATCGCATGAACCAAAAAAAAAAATGAAAATTTTAATATTTTTAAAAAATTGAACGAAGTTAAAAAATTAGTGAAAAAATCGGTCTTTATTTTTGAGTAGCCGCCATTTTATGAAGAAAAAAAAAATTTTTTTTTCAGTTTTGCAGCTTTTTGAGATAGCGACATTCGTACTAATCAAGAATCCATCATTGTTTTATTTTTCAGATGACCACAAGGGTAGAAATCATGGCGACGAAGATACGGCCTTTTTTTTCTCCCTCTACTTCAAGGACGAATAACTCAATGAAAAAATTTTTTTTTATTTTGAAATTAATTTTGTTTACTCTTCAAATATAAATAAACAAATGATAAAAAAATGGATGGTAAAAATATCAAATGCTTTTTTTTATCAATTGCCAAAAAACACTCGAAATTCGAGCTTCTACACTGAAAAAAAAATTAACGATTCAAGAGAAAAATTCTTGAACCAAGAATATAATTTTGAAGAGGGTAATTGTCTTGAATTAAGACCAAAAATTCTTGAATCAAATAAAATTTCCTTAAATCAAGAATTTTTCTCCTCAAATCAAGAATATTAAGTTCTTCAAAATTATATGCATGATTCAAGAACATTTTATTTTCTGTATAGACTAGAATACCCCCTTAAGAGTGCAATTGAACCATTTTCAGGCAATGTGTAGTACAACCGACTTATGTATGTTATTTTATCAAGAATTCTCAACAGATCCTAATAAAATTCGGTACACATATTTCTCGGACAATTAGTTTGCATGAGCCCTAAAATGAGCGTAATCCTTCAATTTAGTTCATAAATTAGTCCAAATTAGTTCATAAATAGTAGCTCTTCAAAATTATGTAAATGTATCTAAAAATATGACAAGTATCAAATATAATTAATTCTATGAAATCTACCCTCCATTTCGGGTGTGGCCGAATAGCGTTTTTTTTTTTTTAAACATTCTTACAGCTGAGTTAGATTGACATTTTATGCTTTGCCGTGAATGATGCAAAATTCAACCGAATGAATAAAAACAAAAAGCCTGAATAAAAACAAAGGGACGAAGATTTTATTTAACAGTGGTGATGCAATGAATTTCCAGAAGAGAATAAAAATAGAACAAAGGCTGATGACAACGATTTAATAAATAATAAAAAAAAGGTATAAATTTTAAAATATTGACGGCAAGTCAATTTTAAAGGCCTTAAATATTTTTATTCATACGGAAAAAGTGGAGCACGCAAAGCTTTTGGTAAATGTGTCAACCACCACAAGAGGATCAATACTTTGGCCTCGTTCTCCTCTTTCTCCTCCTTCACCTTCTTTGCCGCCCTCAGTCGCGTACTCCTCTTTCGTTTCCGCCCTCTGTGTCACGCTGTCTCTCGCTTTATATTTCCCTAAGCTCTGGCCGTCTTACTTCCAACTATTTTATCAAGTTTCGTGCTTTCAATCGTTTTAAATTTTCATTTTATTTAAAAAAAATAAAATAACAAAATATTAATTTAATAATTGCCGGCGATTAACATGCTAATGTATTCAATTACGCTAATTAAATATTTAATTTTCTCAATAAACATAATTTATCCGGGAATAAATAAATTCAATTAACATTTACTCGGTAATAAAAAAAAAAAAAAAAAAAAAATGTAATTATCCAGCAAGGATTTACTTTTTAAAAAATTTAATTAAAAAACTTTTCTTTTACACCGGAATTTTTAATAATGTAATTAAATGAATTCGTTAATTAAAATAATGATAATAAATAAATTGATATCAATGTAATAATTAATATTACAGTATAAAATAATTGAGTTTAACAGAAACGAACAATGGAGCACGCAAAATAGGTCAACAATTGATTTTTTAAAGTGTAATTTTTTATTTTAAAGTTTTAAGGAAGTCTTTTCACTCCAGTTGAGTCACAACAAATATAGTACTCAATATTCGATAAATTAAAATAAAGATCCCATAAAAATTCCTAAAATTAAAGAATAAATAGTTTATGAGGCATTAATCGTTGAAATTTTAAAAATAAAAAAAAAATAGTTAAATACAAAAATTAATTTGACTCTTGTAAATCAGCTGTTAATAACCTGTCCGTGATTTGGCAACGCTATATTTCGGTTGTTTACATTTTTATTTGCACAATATAACCTTAACCATGTTTAAGTTTTTGCAGTCAATGTAAATAAATAAATTAATTAATAGTATATTACATACCTAGGCCAGTAAAATAAGAAAAGTCTCAGATCACATGTAATTGTTGGCCGAGGCGAAGCCGAGGTTGACAAACATGTGATCTGATGCTTTCTTATTTACTGGCCAAGGTGTGTATACTATTTTTCTGCTCGACGTAGCCGGAATGTGGCAGCTTTGTTTAGCGCAGCGGCCAGAAAGTTGCCACTTTCCGGCCGGAGGGCAGAAAAATAAATTAATTTAAAATGTTTTCTTGCTCTCCTACCCGAAAGTACGCTCTTTCTGGAAGCATTTTACTTCAGAAAGAGCAACATTTGTGGCTTATTTTGGCGCATGCGCGCTACGCATATTTTCTGGCTGGGCAGTGCAGAACCTAGCTTTTTTCATGGCGCGAGTTTCAACTGTCTAACAATCACAGCATCGTCTGTATGTAACATGTCAGCGCATAAACTAACCAGAAAATGTCAAAGAAATAAAAAATAATTTATAACTAGATTATTGTTAATGAACTAATTAATAATAACACTATACAAATGATTTATATAAAAAGTTTATACAAAATAGAATATAAAAATTTTGTGGACTTTATTTGCTTTCTTTTATATTTTGACAGCTAGTCAAGAAATGTTTATAAAACAATAGGTACATGTACTCTAAAAGCTTCTAATAATTTAATTTCAATCTTTTTTAGCCGTCGATTACTAATTAAAAATTCATTTTTAATCAACTCAAAAAAATAAATTCTGTTATTAGAACGAGTTTAAATATTTGTGCCAAGTTCTGTGCACTCTTAATTAAAACAGTTGTTAGTAAACTTTAAAATAACTTATTTTTTTTTTTAATTTATTAATTTTTACTTTTTTTTTATGTCCGCTCCGACCAGCAAAGCCTCGGCTTTGCAAAAGTCGGGTGGCACCCCCCTCGCGCCCGGCAAATCCTCGGCTTCGCCTCGGTTTGGCAAAACCGCTGCCACGGAGTTGCGTACTTTCGGGTGGAGAGCAAGAAAAATAGTATACAACCCACGACCAGAATGTTGGATACCCTGACGTATGTGATATGATGGCCGAGGCTACGCCTCGGCCATCATATCCCATACGCCGGGAAATCCAACTTTCTGGCCTAGGGTTGTAATATACTATTTATCACAAAACCATAAAATTCGAGTGTCTCATGGCAGAAATGCTAGTATTTTTTAATTATTGTTTTATTTTTCAATTATGAAATATGAAAATTTGTTAACAATTAATTAACTAATAAGTATGCATGAAAAATATAAGCGCGTTAAAGTTTAGTTTGAATTTATTGAATGGTCTGAAGCTCGCGCGCTATACAACGTTGCCAAATGTTCTGACGCCATTTAAATGCAGATTACTTAAAAATTTTCTGTGATTTTATAATTTTAATTTCTCTATGAATTCCACGGCAACCTATATATTTTATTGCAAAAAATCAAACCTAATTATTTCGAAAACCTTATTTTGAGTTTTTTTTTACCCCATCTAATCGGTGGTTAATGCCATAATTCGAGAAAATTGTTAAGGTTTGACTTTCTTGTAAGACTCGGAAAAAATATTAACATTTTTAGAAATTTTTTTTTCAAAAATTTCCACGGTGAAGAATAAATTAAACTTCACTAGTAGATAAATAAGGATTTTAACTATTAGATAAAAATTAATTTTATGCATAATCTAATATTTATTATTTAACATTGATGCACGGAAAAAAGTAAACTGTAATACTCACTCGGATTCCGATTAATTTTTATAGTTTCAAACAGTAAAGCGGACATCGGGGTGGCAAAAATATAAATATTACAGAACTTAGTGTAGAAAGTATAAAAGCCACAATTTATAATTTAATATCCAAAATAAGTGATTAGTAGCTGTCACTATTGTAAATAACGATTCTTTCATCTTAAAAAATTACAGTTTAAAACAGTAAAAATTGCCATTTCAATATATAGTCCATACACTGATAGAAGGATTTATTTGTATTAAAAAAATATTTGTTAATAGTTAACAAATCATTTATTAGAGACCATTTTTTAGTATCAAACAAATATTTCTTAGTATTTAAAATGATTTGTTTGTATTTAATAAATCAGATATTCATTTATTAAATATTAATAAATCTTTTTAAATACTAAGAAATATTTGTTAAGGACTAAAAAGTGTTCTCTAATAAATGATTTGTTAAATATTAACAAATATTTTTAACTATAAACAAATCCTTCTATCAGTGTATTATGAGAAGGGGAATTCAGATGAAAGAGAAGGGGGTCTCTCTCTGGGAGAATTCATCATTCGAAACAGTAAAAATTATACTTTTAAAATATACATTTTACCAGTCCAAGCAAGTCAATAATTACAGTTTGATTTTTAGCGTTGCGTTTAAAATTTACCATTTTACTTTGTAAATATTGATGTTGCTTGTATTAGAAATTTGCTAACTTTATTTTATACTTTTTACATATCATAAGATCATTTTTTAGGTATAAAACGATAAACATCAAAGTCTGAATTCTTAATTATTATACTTTAACATTTTAGACATTTACATAGCGAATATTACTGTTTGAAATAGTATTTTCTTTCATGTAAAGAGTAAATTGTAACGTTTAAATGGTAAATATTATAAAGTGAATAGTAAAATCACGATTTTACTGTTTGAAATGGTAATTTTTATAGCAGTTGATTATTAGCAGTTTTATTAGCAGTTGATCATTACTTATTATAAATCGACTGTTATTTATTACAGTTTACTTTTTTCCGTGTGGCGAAAAGACCTCCTTAAACAAATAAAACTAAAAATTTAGCTAGGAAAAAAGAAGAGTAGAGTAGAGATAAGAGAGGAAAACGTAAAGGAGGAACAAGGCGTAACCCCATTTTAGTTCTCATCGTGGTGGTTGTCGACGTCGATCCAATATATATACAGACTAGGGTTCAGGTTTGCTTGTCGTCATCCTCGTCATCCTTCTCTTGTTAAACTCCTCGTTCCCATCTGGTTCGTGTCAAACATCGAAGAACTGGAGTGCAACGCATGCGCCATAAGCTCCGACACTAAATTCAACTTAACTCTGACATGCCACCAGAATAGTGTAGTGTCTTTCACGCCCTATTTTAGTTTTGTTGCGGTTAAGAGGAACAGAGATATACATTGATGAGTACAGAGTAGAGTACAGAGTACAGAGGATAGTCCAGCTGGTGCTGGGTCAGATTTTCCTTAGCTTTAGATTCTTCAGAGCCAACCTCGTACTTTTCTTTTGTTATATCCTCTTACATATATCTCTTTTTCCTTTTCTTAATATTTACTCGAGGCGCATTATTCTCCGGCTGGGTGGTTCGGTTCCTCCCTGGTCCGCTGGCTCTTTTCTTTACAGTCACACCGGGGACTATATAGACGCATTTAATGTTTAAATTATTTAATTTTATAATATTTATAAGTATTAGGTATAAGTATCAAGGCGACCTCGATGATATACAAAATACAAACAGAAACTTTTCTCGAGAAGCTTTAAATATAATTTCATTTAAAATTAAGTTAAGCTCTTTTCGTCTCTGCCGTTAGTCACAATGTCATCTATTTTTCTTTTGTTGTCAACTCGGCGATAAAAACCTGCGGCTCTGGTATTTAACTTTAAGCGTCGGTCTCTTTTTCACTGTGATATAAATATCTGAGAAATTTAATTTATTTATTAATAATTTAATTTCAACTAGCAACCTTGCAGTTACTATGTGACTGCCGAGAATTGTGAACTATAAATAAATGAAATTTTGCTTTATTAAATAATGAATTTTGTTAAATTGCACTGTACTTTTTTAACTATTAACGTTTTTGAAGATATAAGCTCATCCCGATGTTACATTCATCAAGAGCTTTCATTTGAATACCCACATGAATTTTGATATATTTTTCATATACACATATATATCGCGTGACTAATGCAAAAAGGGCGCATAGCTACA
The DNA here is from genome assembly GCF_020080835.1 of Cotesia glomerata. Classification (NCBI taxonomy): domain Eukaryota; kingdom Metazoa; phylum Arthropoda; class Insecta; order Hymenoptera; family Braconidae; genus Cotesia; species Cotesia glomerata. The sequence goes on from NC_058163.1 coordinate 22,976,434, forward strand.
GTTTAGTAGGGATAGATGCTAAAAGGGCGCATTAAAAATTTTTTTTTTGTCATTCTTCTTGAAATCACTCGAAACACAAAGATCTGTAAAAAAAAAAAGTCGAGTATACTAAAGCTAAAAGGGCGTAACTCAAGACATGCGCCCTTTTAGCTTTTAGAAAAGTAGTGCCTAAAGCTAAAAGGGCACATAAAAAAAATTTAAGTTTTTATAAAAAATTTTGATAAATACCTTCACAAGACATAAAATAAAAAAGTTTTATGAATAAAAAAAAATTTCTTAACAGCCGGTCCCTACACGGAAAGAACAAGATGACACTGGGTATCATCTTAGATTATACTCAGTATTATCTGTGGTGAAAAAAAATTTCAGATAGTAGCTAGAAAAATCCAGATTATACTGCATGATATCTGGATTATATTCATTGTAATCTGGATTATACTAACTACTATCTGAAATTTTTTTTACTCAGTATAATCCGGGATGATATCCAGTGTCATCTTGTTCTTTTCGCGAACGATTGTAGCTTTCTCTTGTATATTTCTCTTCTAGACAAAGAAGAATTTTGAAAAAAACGCTCTGCTACGTAATAGATTTTTTAATTATCTATTTCGTATAGCAGGGTGTTTTTTTCAAAATTGTCATTTGTTTAAAAGAAAAACATAAAATTTCAATAGCTTTATAATCACGAATGCACCGAGGATAGTACCGTTTCTTGCAGTGAGTGCGTCGCGAGAAAAAGAGGGGATCGGCTGATTTTAAGTACTTAAACAATAGTGAAAAAATAATAATTTTTAACTATTTTTATACAAGCAATGGATAGTTAAATTAATCGAAAACTAATGGGATTGAAATAATTTTCAAATAAAAAATAAATTAATACAATCACGAATAATTTGCAATTTTTTAGAAATATTTTTAATTGTAATTTTAAATGAATGTATGTTGAGTTAGAATACGCCTCTTTCGTGTGAATCTACCGTTTTTTTTTAATTTTTAGGCTAAAAATGAGCATTTTAATGAATTACTTAGGAAAAAAATTTATAAGCCGTTTTAGCTTTAGGTCATAAAATTTTCAAATTCCTAAAGCTAAAAGGGCGCATAATTAGAGACATACGCCCTTCTAGCTTTAGGAAATCAATGCTTGATTTTTCGACGAAGAATACGTCAACTAGTCGATTGGTGATAAAAAAAAAATTATGCGCCCTTTTAGCTTTGCAAAGCTAAAAGGGCGCATACTTTGCCATGCGCCCTTTTTGCATTAGTCACGCGATATAATATATATAAATATATGAAAAATTGATATGGGTACTCAAATAAAAGGTCTCAATGAGTACAGTGTCGGAGTGAGCTTATATCTTTAAAAATGTCAGTAGTTTACAAGATATAAGGTCATTTCTTAATTATTGATGTTTTTAAAGATATAAGCTCATCCTGATGTTACACTCATCAAGAGCTTTCATTTGAGTACCCATATGCATTTTTGATATATTTTTCATATATACATGTGTATATAATAAATATAATATATATAAATATATGAAAAATTGATGTGGGTACTCAAATGAAAGGTCTTAATGAGTATAACATCGGGATGAGCTTATATCTTTGAAAATGTCAATAGTTCTCAAGATACAAGATCGTTTCTCAATTATATTAAATTGCACTGTACTTTCTTACCTATTGACGTTTTTAAAGATATAAGCTCATTCCGATATTACACTCATCAAGAGCTTTCATTTGAGTACCCACATGCATTTTGACATATTTTTCATATATACATATATATATATATATATATATAAAATATATAAATATATGAAAAATTGATGTGGGTACTCAAATGAAAGGTCTCGATGAGTGTAACATCGGAACGAGTTTATATCTTTAAAAATGTCAATGGTTCTCAAGATACAAGGTCATTTCTTAACTAGGTATCTAGAGATAGAGCATTTTAGAATACAGCGTAAATACTTATCATAATAGATTGACTATCAGTGAGAATGATATGAAACCTTGAAAAGACACAAATTCAAATCAAGACCTTAGTAATGTCACTAAATTTCACTTAAAAAAACCGATTTTATCATATGACTATCCTAGATACAAAATTTTTTTTATTCTATTAATAATATAGATAATAAAATTAAAAAAAAAATAAAAGTTATACACTTAAATATTATGGGAGTTTTTTTTATTTTTTAACTGCAGTGCCTCGACGCCAGCTGGCAGAGTTCATTAAATAAAATATAAAATATACTTTATTCAAACTCCGTGACCTCTTTGCTGTACGATTGTTTCAGATTTTAAATTTAACGAGTAAATTGTTTAATATTAAAATGTCAATGCATTTTATTAATAAAAAAAATTTTTAATAATTATTATTTTTTAATTACCTGACATTTACAATTATTTATTAATTAATAAATAATTTATACTTACATTAAATCTTAGTCATAAAAAAATTTTTTAATTTTTTTTACTATTGTATTACCGATGAAAATTAACTTAGCGTTGTATAATAAATGTTAAATGCTGTATAAAAGCCAAAGTTATTGATGGAGAGTAACTGTGACGATGATGGTATGGGGCAACATTAGAAAGTAGGCGCAGGAAGTTAGGATAGAAAACAGTGTCCCAAGGATGATGATACTCTGCTTGAAAATGACTAGTAAATAAAAATAAAAATAAATAACCAGAAACGGTGTAATAAAGATTGAAATAAAAAATGAATAAAAAAACAAAAAAAAAAAACAGGTAAGCCAAGCAGATAAATGAGAAGCCAACATGACACACTAAATAAATACTCACACGCATTTGACACTCCTAACACTTGAAGAAATCTTAACTTTAAACTTTACTTTTCAGCAACCTCAATTCCCGTGTATACTTTTTTTATATATAGAAATATTTCTCAAGAATATGCATAAGTATGCTAAAATACTCTACTCGGTTGCATACAATCTGCTTCATATATATATATATATATGAATATAAAATACGAGTAAGTATATAATATTATGATTTATTATTTCATATTTAGATTTTTTTACATAACCCACTTGACGAGCTAAATTATATTTATTTCTTTAGAGTACTTGCAGTTATGTAGAAATAATTTCAGTGAAAGTACAAGCTATCTTTGGGTATTTATTATAAATAATAAATATCTTTTAATAAAAATATTTAAATAAAATAATTAATATTTCGGAGTAAGCCTGTCAATGTGATGAATTATTTTTGGTGAAACTATTTTTTTAACTAAGATTATTTTATAATTAACCACGTTCACCGGCATTATATAAAGCTGAGAGATTGTTGCAAGCCTGGATTGTATTTATTATAAATTAATATAATAGAAAATATTTAGGTGATTATTTACAAGCGGGATCCACCCTATTTTTGGCCATATTTAGGTGATAAATTAACATTTTCAACTTTTTTATAATTTTATAACAATCAAATTTTTATAAAAAAAAAATAAAGTAAAAATTTTACATGTAAAAATTATTAGTGGAAATTTTTTAAAACATCGTTTTAATGTAATTTATTTAGATAATTATTTATAAGTAGAATCAACCCGATTTTTGGCCATATCTAGGTGAAAAATTAACATTTTCAATTTTTTATTTATTCTGTTTGTTTTTTACGGAGTAAAATAATAAATTGATAATAAAAAAATATCGTGAAAGAAAAAAATAAAGATTTTGATAGCTTTTTTGCCTTAAAAAGTTGAAAAAAATTTTGACTCATGTTTTTGGATAAAATTTCTATTTTATCTTTTTTTGATGTTATTGGCATATTTTTCTTTGAAAAGTGTATAAAAATACGAACAATTTAAAAAAGAAAGTTGAATATCACAATTTTCTAAAAAATTTATAAATTTTTTTTTTAATTTGTAGAATTGTGATCTTTTTTTTTTTTAATTGCTCATTTTTTTATGTATTTTTCAAAAAAAAAATATATCAATAAAATCAAATACACAGAAAAAAGGCTCACTTGAGCCAAGAAAATATTTTTCTTCCTAATTATTTTCTTGAGCAAAAAAAAAATTTTTTCTTGACACAAGAAATTTCACTTATTCCAACAAAATTAATTCTCTTGCTTTAAGAAATACGTATCTTAATCCAAGAAAATTTATTTAAGTCAAGAAAATCTTGTTGTTTTGAGAAAGTTCAGCCCCTTACTCCAAAAAATTTAGTTCTTGATAGAAGTAAATTTTCTTGTCTTGAGAAAATTTCTCTCTTGCTCTAAAAAATTAAATATAAAGATAGAAGTAAATTTTTATTACTATTTTTATTGATTAAAATGTCAAATGGGAAGATCAAATAATATTTCATCATTTTTTTTCATTCAACATGTATAATTGCACGCTAAAATAATATAAAATGGGTATCAAATATTCAAGAGAAAAATTTTCTCAAGGTGAGAAAATTTTTTTCTCAGCTGAAGTAGATAGCGCTGCTTCCCTAAAGTATCTAAAAATCTTGATCAAATATAAAAATTTATTGTATTAAGTAAGGTAAAAGCCCCAATATATGATCATGTACCAGTATATGATCACCATGTATTTGTATATCTATATTTGTGAATATAGATATACAAATACATGGAGTGATCATATACTGGTACGTGATCATCTATTGGGGCTTTTACCTTATTTATGATAATTTGAATTAAGAAAAAATGACTTCCACCAAGAATAGAATTTCTCGAAAAATTTTTACTTCGGCCAACACAACCTCGGTCTTCCTTCAGGCAGCCGAAAATTTTCTTGAGCCAAGAATTTTGTTCTCCAGTCAACAAATTTTTTTTTCTGTGCAAGCTTGTTATTATTATAAATAAATATAATAGAAAAAATTTCTTTTGATCATGTTCGACAAGCTGGCTTAATTAAAAGGCTAAAAATCATCAAGTATTGATGAAGATACCAAGTGTGCTTTTTAAGCGAGAATATGAAAAGAAGCGCTGCCGGGCTGAGTAGTAACAAGAGAACGGGGGTGAAGTTTAAAAAATAATTTAGTAATGTAAGACGTGTAATGTGGGTCAATGAGGGGTGAAGAAGTACTCGCCCCCGATGCCCGAAGGGTGGGTTTTCTGGGTCGACACGAGGGAATGGATCTATCGAGGCTGGCTGGTGCTGGTGCAGTCTATGTAGTGAACCCGCCGGGATCTAGGTTACTAGATCAAACCTTGTATCGATCCATTTCTATCCACTACTGGTTGGTACCCCACTACCAAAATAATTCATTTTTCTTTTGTATTTTTGTCCGCAGTAGCCCGCGGTCCAATAAAATTCATTTTAAAATCATCTACTCGACTTTCATAAATCTCCATCCTGTTATGCTCTGGTTTTGTTTTATTTTTAAAGTAATAAAATTATTTAACTTGCATCTCAATTGAAATTATTTATAAAAGTCAACAGTGAATCATTCTTTGATACTATTATCGTAAACTGGAATTCGATTTAATTTTACAGATTAAACTAAGTATATATTTAATACTTTTGACAATTAGAGATATTTTTCCGTAAAGATAACGCTGATTGTCATTACTCATTACTGTAATTGTTCACTTAACTTAAAAAATATATTTAGAGGCAATGAAACAATAAAACGACTGAGACATAATTTATTTTTTCTTTCAATGAACTAAAACTAATCAGTCAAAGCCGAAGCTAATGACAATCCGGATGATAAGCTAGCTGATGATTATATTTATGACACGGCGATAGTAGACTGCTTTATGGGCAATTTAGACCTTAAAAAGTTTAACGACACAATTTTAGTGAGATGCAATTATTTTAGTGGTCAATACTAAATTATTAAATATTTAGCGGCGTATGTTAGGTTATATTAAGTTGGATGTATTATTTATAGATAGCTGCAGGGAATAGAAAGAGATTTTGTTGAAAGCATGCTACAAGAATTAAACGCCTAGCAGAGTTTTAACCGTGTAGTTGGTATTGGTGGTGTTGTCCGTGTTGAAAGAAACCAAATGAAATAAAGAGGCCTATGTAATATAAATACATAGACTATTTTATATATGTATGTATGGGTTTTGTAGTATGCAAGAGAAAGAGAGAAGAGAACAAAGACGTTAAGGGGAACCAAATGTGTTGTGAGTGGGATAGAGACTAGAGCTTGAGGGCGATGACCCGTGCACGTGGAGTGGCCTAAAGTAGGCCACGTCGTGACATCACGCAAAATCAAAATGGCCGCGGTGCCAACACTCTGAAATAAAAAAAAATATAAGTATGAAGAATATAAAGAAAAAAACCTTCTCACTATACTTTACTTGGGATATCTTTTTTTACTATTCATATTTTTTGGAGATTAAATCGTGCATTGCTTTTTATTTACTTCCAAATAACTTTTTTTAAAGAAATTATTTTTTTTAAGCTTACTTCAGTTTTAATAATTATATTAATTAATAATTTAGTTTTATTTCAAATAATTATTAGGGATGAAAATTAAGTTAGCCGACATTTCAAAGTTTTTAGAAATTTTTTTATGAAAAAATTTCAATTAAAAAAAAAATTTCACATGTAAAAAAGTTGAAAAACTATAAGTGCAATTTTTTAAAAATATTTTTTTAGTTGGAATTTAATTAATAAAAAAAATCAAAAATTTTTAAATGCCTGCTAACTTCAGTGATGATATTAAAGTTAGCCGACATTCAACAATTTTTGATTTATTTTATTAATTAAATTAAGTCTAAAACAATATTTTTAAAAAATTACACTTGTAGTTTCTCAAACTTTCTGTGTGAAATTTTTTCTTTTAATTTTTTTTTAAATAATTTTTCAATAAAACAAATTATAAAAATTTTAAGATTTCAGCTAATTTAGTTTTCATACTTCAGTATGTCATTTATTAATGAAAATGAAGTTAGTCTACATTTCAAAATTTTTAGAAATTTTTTATAGATAGAATTTCAATTAAACAATAAAAAAAAAAAATTCACATGTAAAAAACTTAAAAAACTACAAGTGCAATTTTTTAGAAACATTTTTTTAGTTGTAATTTAATCTATAAAAAAAATCAAAAATTTTCAGAAATTTTTTATTGAAAAAATTTCAATTAAACAATTAAAAAAAAATTCACATGTAAAAAACTTAAAAAACTACAAGTGCAATTTTTTAGAAACATTTTTTTAGTTGTAATTTAATTAATAAAAAAAAAATTCTTTTTTTTTTTAATACTTCCTTTGATTTTAATAATTATAATTAATAATTTATTCTTATTTAAAATAATTATTAAGGATGAAAATGAAGTTAGCCGACGTTTTAAAGTTTTTAGAAATTTTTTATTAAAAAAAGTTCATTTAAAAAAATTTCACATGTAAAAAACTTGAAAAACTATAAGTGCAATTTTTTAAAAACATCTTTTTAGTTGTAATTTAATTAATAAAAAAAATCAAAAATTTGTTAGACGCCTGCTAACTTCAGTGTCATTTATTAGGGATATTTTAGAGTTTTTGGAGACGACCTCGCAGGTGACGGACATTTATAACTAACGGGAGTTTTTTTTTTTTTTTTTTTTCTATTCTATTTAATATTTCTAAGCCACTTACAAAGACATTTGTTAGAGTCTCGTTCTCTATCTTGTTTAGTGGCTTAAGTTTGAGTATAAGAGTATGTGTTGGGAATATACATCCATACATACATACATAAATGTTGGAGCATAAATAGTGAGTACTGATACCTCGAATGTACAAAACTAAATTCTCGACAAACCAACTATCACCTGGCCTGTATAATAAAACACAACTAGTACTTTCGGTTTTCAGGGACGTCCCGTTTAGTTACTTTTACTCTCGTCGATGAGAAACAGGAACTCAATAGATAAATAAATAGAGACCAGACAGCTGCTTGACTTATCGTCAAGGATTAAATCTTGTCTTATCTCATTTACTCAACGCAATATTAAAAAAAAAAAAAAAAAAAAAAAAAAAATAAAATACAATTATTAAAGTATAACAACATTGATTATAATAATTCTCTTTATTTCTTTCGGTCTTACTCACCTTATTTATATGGTTAATTTAATTTTTATTGTTATTATTATTTATTGGCTCTATTTAAATCACCATCGGTACCTTTCGTGTATTTATTTATAGCGAAACGAGTGCGATAAGATTGATAAGTGAAAATAAATAACACCCAACAGAATATTTAATATATGGGATTATTAATGCCATAAATTGAATTAATAACTCATAAATTATTGTTTATCATATAAACATAAATTATCTCGTTTATATTTAATATAAGCGCTACCTTTTCTTATTTAGCTTATTATTATGATAAATGCTTCGTAGAACGATCATTCAATCGTTATTAATAAATATTGTTTTATAATAATAAAATGAAATAAAATCCTGATTATCGACGCCTGCATTTTTTTACTTTTCCAACGCCATTTTGGCGCCATCTGCTGTTTTAAGTACAAGCTTATTTTTTGCTGGCTCATTTTGTTTTTTTATTTTCAATAATTAATTAATTATCAATGAAAATTAAGTTAGCCGACATTTTTTAATTTTTATAAATTTTTTGTTGAAAAATTTCAATTAAACAATTAAAAAAAAATTTTTCACATGTAAAAAACTTGAAGTGCAATTTTTTATAAATATCTTTTTAGTTGTAATTTAATTAATAAAAAAAATTAAAAAATTTTTAGACATCTGCTAACTTTAGTGTCATTAATTATCAATAAAACATTGAAAATCAAGTTAGCCGGCATTTAAAAATTTTTAGAATTTTTTTGTATTAAAAAAATTATTACAAAAATATTAAAAAAAAAATTATTTTGTAAGAAATTTAAAAAACTACATTGTTATAGCTACAAAGTTATAATTTAATAAATGAAAAAAAACAATAAAAAAATTAAAATTGTCGGCTAACTAGTATTATAATAAAACAATGTCAAAAAATTCACTGACTTTAATTGTATGATGAAATAATTGTTTATTGTATAAATTACTCACCAGTTGATGATTTAGTTACGAGAAACCAGGAACGGAACGTGTCATACAACACCTTCTAGAAGCGTTGATATTATTTTTTTGACGTTTCTTGACAATTTCACGGATTTAGTTAATTATTTTTTATTTTATTATTTATAAAAAAAAATTTTAAATTATGATAAACAATTAATTTTAATTAAAAACTTGTTAATTAAATTAAAATTTATAAAAATTTGCAAATCATCCGGACAAAGACGCGGGAAAAGACATTTTGCCCGACCGAGGCGCCATCTTTGATTCATAAATAAAATTAGTTTCAAAATAATTTTTTAACTTGAATTTTTTAATGAAAAAATTAATTATTTTTCAACATTAATTTGATTTTATAATCACTTTTTAATAAAGAAAAAAAAATACGCACTGTAATTTTAAAATTTAAATTTAAACACAGTTGAACTGTTTTAAGGTTAAACTTTTGTACTGTTGATTGTTAAAAATTTATTGCAATTTGAGACGAATTAGAAATTTAAATAATTATTTAGAAAGATTTTAATCAATTCAACACAATTGTAAAAATTATCACTAAGTTTTTGTTATTAATTAATGAGTTTTAAGTATGACGCAGTTTTATTCGCGATGTAACGACAAGCAAGTGACAACGAACGTTGAGCAACAAGCAACAAGCTGCAATTGCTTTTGTCCTTGAAAGTGCTGACGTCACTGTAGTCATGGTAACACTACTCTTCTCATTGGCTGGTTAGATTTTTTCGGCCATTATCTTTTGGCGCAAAAATTTAAATTAATTTTTTCTAACGAAAATTTTTAAATTTATTAAAATTAAATTTTTTTAACTAAAATTTTTTAATTTATTGAAATTAATTTTTTCTAACTAAATTTTTTAAATTTTTAAAAATTAATTTAGCAGATATTTATAACACTAAAGTTAGCCGACGTTTTGAATTTTTTGATTTTTTTTTAATTATTAAATTAGAACTAAAAAAACATTTTTTAAAAATTGCACTTAGAGTTTTTTAAGTTTTTTATAAATGAAAATTTTTTTTATTATTTTGCAATAATTTTTTTAATAAAAAAAAGTTCTTAAGATTTTTAAATGTCGGCTAACTTAACTTTCATCAGATATTTAATAATTTTTAGAACATACAATTTATTTGTTAACAAATAATATAATTTTTTAAAATTAATTCAATTGTTAAATCAAAAATTTGTCAAGTAAAAGCTAACTTTAATATCATTAATATAAATTTTAATTTATAATTATAAATTTTTAAATTTCATTAAATATTAATTTAAAATGACATTAAAGTTAGCTTGGCCAATTCTTGATTTTATTTGAAAATTAAATTAATTCTAAGAAATTATTTTTAAAAAATTGTATTTGTAATCTTTAAAAATTTCTACGTCTTTTCTTTTGCCATAATTTATTTGATCTAAAAATTATTAAATATCTACTAAATTAATTTTCATTAATTAAACTAAAAAAAAAAAAAAAATTAAACTTGAAATTTTGTTAAAATAATTATATAAAGGTTCTAAAATAAAAATAAAAACAATTTTTTTTAAATATCAACTACTCTCACATTTATTTAACAACCAACGTCGATTTATACAGTTTCTTAATTATTAAATAAGTTATATTACATTAATAATGGCAATGGAATGAAACTTACAACTTATCTCGTCACGTTGAATGAAAAATGAGTCATATTAAAAAAAAAACCACCCTGAATTGAGATATTTGTTCTCAAAGCTCTGCTGTGATAATACTCAATAAATTTGCAGTCTTGGTGACTTAAAGTCTTTGGAAAAATAATAATAAATAACCATAAAAAAACATTTCAACAAACTTAATCAACCTCTTCCATCCTGGAGGCTTCATCATCGTTGACTTCCGCAATCGCTGGAGTTTCTTCAGCACTAGTGATCTCCTCCATCGGAGCGTCATCATCATCCAATCCCAGACCAAGCTTGATCATCCTGTAAATCCTCGCCGCATGAACTTGTGGGTCTTCTAATGCAAACCCGGAGGACATTAGAGCGGTCTCAAAGAGAAGCATGACCAAGTCCTTGACGGACTTGTCATGTTTGTCAGCTTCAATCTTCTGCCTCAAGTTCTCCATAATAGGATGATCTGGATTAATTTCAAGGTGTTTTTTCGCAGCCATGTAGCCCATCGTCGAGGAGTCCCTCAACGCCTGGGCCTTCATGATCCTCTCCATGTTTGCAGTCCAACCGTACTGCGAAGTAACAATACAGCAAGGAGAGTCCACCAATCTGTTAGACACAACAACCTTCTCAACCTTCTTATCCAGGATGTCTTTAACAGTCTTGCAAAGATTCTCAAACTTGGTCTTGTCTTCCTCCATCTTCTTCTTCTCTTCATCCGACAACGGAAGCTCCAGACCTTCTTTGGTAACAGAGACCAGCTGTTTTCCATCAAACTCCTTCAGTTGCTGGACTACGTACTCATCAATGGGCTCAGTCATGTAAATAACTTCAAATCCAGCCTTAAGGACTCGCTCAACGAAGGAACTGTGAGCTACTTGCTCCCGGCTTTCTCCAGTGATGAAATAAATGTGCTTCTGGTTTTCCTTCATTCTGCCAACGTAGTCCTTCAAGGCGCACATTTCTTCGCCAGTTGAAGAAGTGTGGAACCTCAGAAGCTCGGAGAGCTTCTTGCGATTAGTAGAATCCTCATGAATACCCAGCTTCAAATTCTTGGAGAATTGTTCATAGAATTTCTTGTAATTCTCAGCATCTTCGGTAAGTTCTTCAAACAACTCCAGACATTTCTTCACCAAGTTCTTGCGGATTACCTTCAGGATCTTGTTTTGCTGAAGCATTTCACGGGAGATGTTCAAAGGAAGATCCTCGCTGTCGACAATACCGCGCATGAAGTTCAAGTAATCGGGAATAATCTCCTCGCAGTTGTCCATAATGAAGACTCGTCTTACGTAGAGCTTAATATTATTCTTGCGCTTCTTGTTCTCGAACAAATCAAACGCAGCGCGTCGTGGAGCGAACAGAAGAGCACGGAACTCAAGCTGACCTTCTACAGAGAAGTGTTTAACAGCTAGGTGGTCTTCCCAATCGTTAGTCAAGCTCTTGTAGAACTCGCCGTACTCTTCCTGGGTGATGTCATCTGAATTGCGGGTCCACAGTGGCTTGGTCTTGTTCAGCTCTTCGTCCTCAGTGTATTTTTCTTTGATAGTCTTCTTTTTCTTCTTTTTGTCCTTGTCTTCTTTGTCTTCTTCCTCGTCCTCGCCGACGTCCTCGATCTTGGGCTTGTCGTCCTCATTCTCGTCAGCGTCTTTCACTGCCTTTACTTCTTCTTCTGCCTCGTCGTCGCTGATTTCTTTCTCACGCTCTTTCTCGACTAAGAGTTTAATTGGGTAGCCGATGAATTGGGAGTGTTTCTTTACTACTTCCTTGATCTTGGACTCTTCTAAGTACTCGGCTTGGTCTTCTTTGATGTGGAGAATTATTTTGGTACCGCGACCCAATGGCTCACCGTGGTCTAGGCGGATGGTAAATGAACCACCTGCGGCTGATTCCCATAAGTACTGCTCGTCGTCGTTGTGCTTTGACACTACGGATACTTTGTCGGCTACCAGGTAAGCTGAGTAGAAACCAACACCGAATTGACCGATCATTGAGATGTCTGCGCCAGCTTGCAAGGCTTCCATGAAGGCTTTTGTTCCGGATTTAGCGATTGTTCCCAAGTTGTTGACTAGGTCGGATTTTGTCATACCGATACCACTGCAATGATTGTAAATTTTATTAGTAATTTTGTTTAAATGTTTTATATTAATTAGAAATATATTTTTAATAAAAAAAATTCTCCATGTCTCACGTAAAAAAAAAAATAATTTGTCAAATAAATTTTAAAATTTAATTATTTAATCACCAAAAATTTTAAGTGATGAAAATTTATTGTAAAACAATTTTAATATGTAAAAAAAAAAAAATTGAGTTTAATTGTTTGAGTTTATTAAGAAGGGTTTACATTTTTTCTCTCTCTCTCGCCCTCTATTGGACAAACGAAAGTATCTCTGTCATACTTGTACAGCTTATGGAATCTTAAAACGCATTTTATGCATAAATAAATGAAAATTTTCTAAAAAAGCGCTTCGCTCTTCGATAGATAATTTAATTATCTATCGAAGAGCGAAGCGTTTTTTTCAAAATTTTATCTTATTTATGAGCAAAACTCGTTTGAAAATCAACTATCAACCGCTCTTAAATTACAGAATAAATTTTATTAGAAATTTTATTTAAATAACCTTTATATCAACTAAATTTTTTATTTTAAAAAAAAAAAAATTCAATACCTCGAGTAAAAAGATGACTTATTTAAAATAAAATTTAAAGATATTTAAATAATTTAATTTTGAAATTTAAATACTTAGAATTTATTTAAAATAATTTTAATACGTAAAAAAAAAATTGAGTTTAATTGTTTAAGTTTGATAAATTGCAAAATAAATTTTATTAGGAATTTTGTTTAAATAGCCTTTATATTAATTTTTATTTTCTTTAAAGAAAATAAAAAACATTCAATAACTCGCGTAAGAAAATGATTTATCAAAAAGAAAAAAAAAAAATTAGATAAATAATGAAATTTTGAAATTCAAGTTGTTAGAATTTATTATATAATAATTTAAATACGTAAAAAAAATTGAGAATTTAATTGATTGAGTTTAATAAATTGCAAAAATTATTTTATTGAAATAAAATTAAAAAAAATTCTCGATTAAATAATATTCAGAGTAAAATTACAAAAATCTTTGAATAAATTATCAAACAAAAATAAAATTTTGGCAAATTAAAAAAAAAAAAAATTCGAAAAATATTGATAAAATATTTTAAATTAATGCAACAATCTTAAATAATTAATTAAAAAAATCGAGAATTTTTTTTTACGTAACACGATTAATGATACTGAAGCTGGCCGACATTTTTGAATTTTTTTTTTTTTTTTTTTTTTTAATTATTAAATTAGAATTAAGATTCATTTATTAAAACTAGAATTATTTTTTATAAATTAAATTAGAACTAATGAATATTTTTTTCAAAATTGCACTTATAGAGTTCTTAAAGTTTTTTCAAAAATAAAATAAAAAAAAAAAAATTTTTTTGTTACAATTTTTTTAATAAAAAAAATTTTTTCAATTTTTAAATGTCGGCTAACTTAATTTTCATACACGAATAATAAAAAATAGAAGAAAATTACCTGTCAATGATGGTGAGAGTGCGGTCATTTTTGTTGGGAATGATCTTGATAAATAATTCCTTGCAGCTGTCGAGTTTCGATGGATCAGTGAGAGATTCATAGCGAATTTTGTCAAGAGCCTGTAAGACACATAATAATTAAAAAATCAATCACACACATAAAAAAAATTTTCCGAGTCGTGCAAAACTGCTGATAGTTAATTAAATAATTTTAATGAATTAAAAATAAAAAACTTACATCAGATGAGTTGGAGATCAATTCACGAAGGAAAATTTCTTTGTTGGAATAGAAAGTGTTGATGATCAAGCTCATCAACTGAGCAATTTCAGCTTGGAAGGCAAAAGTCTCGGCTTCACCACCGTCAGCAGCCATAGTCGTGTCCTGTTCAGGCATCTTGTCTTTTGTTTTAACCTCTTCAGATATTTTAAGATCGTTCAACTCTTGTAGGATCGTCGTTTTGAATAAATTTAATTATAACACTCAATAGGAAAAATACTTGAATCACTTGATAGATTTTATTTAATTAATTAATGTAACTTAAGGTTATTAAGTTGAGAGAAAAACTCTCGCGCTCGCTTTGAACGGTATCGTTTTGTGTTTTTTTTCAAATGTGCGGTGTGCGCAATGTGCGGCCGTTTATATAGACTTGCCGAATATTCTAGACGTTTCACAGGAACTCGGTCACTCGTTCGAGAACTTTCTATCGAATTACCGTCTTGTTAATAATTTTTTTTACTAAAAATAAATAAAATTTATGCGTGAATAATTTTTTAAATTAATAATAAGATTTTTAGTATTTTTTTCAGATGTTTATAAAAATAAATTATTTATTTTTTAAGACTTGAAGTTAGGCAGAATAAAAATTACAACTGACTTTAGTATTTATTTCCACAAGCGGAAGCACGAGTTTCGGCTGAGAAAATTCGAGAAACGTCCAGAATTTGCCGGTATTATAATAAACAAATGACAAAATTTTTATAAAGGAATTAATTGATTATTTTTTAAATTATTTTATTAATTTTTAAATATTTATAAAAATAATTTTTTAAAAATTCTTACTTGGTACTTTTTTTTTATAATTTATTAATTTATGAATTTTTTTATAAAAATAATACAATTTTTGATTTTTTTTATTGATTAGAACTAAAAAAATATTTTTAAAAAATTGCACTTATATATAAGTTTTAAAACTTTCTATTTGTAAAAATTTTTTATAAATTATTTTCCAATAAAATAATTTTTAAATGTCGGCTAGTTTAATTTTTTAATATTTCTAATTTAAATAAAAAGTAATTAAAATAATTATACTAATTATACTTAGGTATTGATTAAAGAACTCATTAGAACGTCGAAGCACTGAAATAAAACAAAAATTTATAAATTAAAACTAAAATGTCAGAAAATAAAAATATCATTTTTAGATTTAGAAATATTATTTTTTGGATAATCTAAAAAAAATCATTCATTTAATTGTTTTTACAAAAAATAACAATAAAAATCTCTAGTACATTCTATCAAAATGTTATAAATATCAACATACATATATATATTGACCGAAATCGTCTCCATGTTCTCGAATGATCGCTAAAAGTGGATCTTTGCTAAAAAAATCATACATTGCAAAAGTATAATTATGTACAGTATTAATTATGTAAAGTATAATACATTTATTCAATAATGCAATTGAATATTTGAATATTAAATAAAATCAATAATGTGTAATGATATTTGTTATTATTATTGTTGATTCAGAAAGAAAGTAGAACTAGTGGCGTCATCTAGCGGCAGCAAAAATAAATAAACCGGCAAACTAGGTACTGGCTGCAGTAACTGCGCAGTCACTCCGAGGTCCCGCCAAAGGAAAGACGCATCTGCGTCATGGCTGCTAAAGCGAAATTCAATTTTAAGATATTGATATGATTAATAGTAAATTATTGTTTAATAATTTTTTTAGCGGATTATTATCAATAAAAATGTAAGTTTTTAATCATTAAAAAGAAAAAAAAGCGCGCATGTATTTTTAAATTAAAAGACTCAATTTTTGCAAATGACTGTTGAAAAAAATTCCATAAAAATAAATGATGATAAATTTAGCAGATATTTAATAATTTTTAGAATTTTTTTTTAACAAATAAATTATAGCAAAAAAAAAAATATAAAAAAAATTGACATGTAGAAATTTTGAAAAATTAAAAATGCAATTTTTTTAAAATAATTTTTTGGGGCAAATTTTTTTGTTAAAAAAAATTGAAAAATTCTCCAGTGACTGTTAACTTTAATGTCATTAAAAATAAAGTTAGCCGACATTTAAAAATTTTTATGATTTTTTTTATTAAAGAATTATTACAAAAAAAAAAATAAAAAAAAATTTTTTCATTTGTTAAAAACTTAAAAAACTTTAAGTGCAATTTTTTAAAAATATTTTTTTAGTTATAATAATTTAATAAATTAAGCAAAATAGAAAAATCAAAAATGTCGGCTAACTTTATTATTATAAAAATTCCTGGTTAAAAAAATCATATTGCAAAATTATAATAAAAATATTTAAAAATAATTATTACATTTAGTTAATAATGAAATTAATGTTTAAATTAAATCAATAATTAGCAATAGAATTAATTTTAATTATGACAGCTTTTTTTTTATTTAAAGAAATTATACAAGGAACTTAATTAAAATTAATTTAGCAGAAATTTAAAAATTTTTAGAATTTTTTTAACAAGTAAATTATGGCCAAAAAAAAATAAGTTAAAAATTGCAATTTTTTTAAAAATAATTTTTCAAAACAAATTTGTTTATATAAAATTAAAACATTGTTGAGTGACTGCTAATTTTAATGTTATGGAACTTTATGTGATTCAGCAAGAATGCGTGACTAGTGGCGCCATCTTGTGATGAAGAGAAAAGCCAAACCGGCAAGCTAGATCCTGGCTGTAGTAACTGCGTAGGAGCCAAACTGCGCAGTCGTCACGGAGATCTCCCGCTAAAAGTACGTTGAACTGAAGACGTTGAAAATCTTGATGATGAATAACTGTCACAACTATCAAATAAGTGTTGTGGTAAGTTAATATTTATTATAATTTAAGTTTTAAATTGCTAGTGAGGGATAAATTGAATTAATTTAGGATCATTTAATGTTACAGGTAGATGACAATGACAAGATGTCGACTGAGGAAAGTAAGAAATTCAAGCAGATGATTCAAGTGAGTAATTCAAAATTTTTATTCTTAATTAAAAAATGATATTTAACAAAATTAATTAATTAATAATTAAAAAAATATACGTCAGCTGAATTATTTATCAAAGCTTGATAAAATTTTTTAATTACCATTGTAATATTATGTGACAGTTAATTATTTTCAATAACTATTGTTTAATTATTAAATTAGTTTATTTTTAAATTTGAGGAAAGGAATGAATCTATATTATAAGGGTGATTCTCTGTAAGGACTTCTTAAATCTGTACAAAATTGTCCGACCAAATTATTTTTGATTTTATTAGAAAAAAAATTAACAAGGGCTACAAAACTATCAGCTTAATTATAATAAATAAACAGCCGAATTAATTTTTGCTTTTTCGATATTTGTGTATCTTTTGCCATATAACATGACAGGGGACTGACTGCCAGGGGACTGATTTTTTTTATTAAATTGAGAAAAATCAAGCAAACTATTTCAATGCATTCAACTTTTCAAGTTCTCAATGAATGTTTACATTAATTAGAATGATATTAAGACTTATGGATCCAATTTTATAAATAAATTATAAACAAAAATAGCTGCCAGGGGACTGAGTTTTGAAGTGGCCCAGACACATATTTTCAGTACAAACGGTGCTTTGACACTAAATAAAATGCCGATAAAGCGCTAACAGCCCTATGGTTATTAACTTACGGCTAGTTAGATCCTTATAAACCTTACAAAAAGTAAAATAACACGATAGATTTTTTTTTTTTTGGCTTTGTACTTCTGGCAGGTGACTAATCTTAAAATACCTGGAACAAACTTTGGTTTAATGAATTTAATGAAACAAATTAACTTTCGGTACTTTTTATTGAAGAAGATTGTTAGTTAACTAATTAAATTTATAAACATTATAGATCAAATTATATATTATTGACGAATAACTTAAAATTTAATCTTAAAGTTTTAATTTTGGGACTGGGACAGCCCAGGATACTGAAATTTCGGTGGTTTACAAATTTATAGCAAAAAAACTAAAATTTATTCCATTTTAGTTTTCAATGCTCCAAATAGAAATGTTTTTTTACTATCGTAATAAATTTTTTTTAGTAACAAAATAACAATTTTTATAATAAAAAAATGCCTGGGACAGCAAAAAACATCCTTACAGAGAATCACCTATAAAGAGAATAAGAAAAATTTTGTGTTCAGCATAGTCATCGGATTTTTTTTGTGAAATTTCGAAAATGCTCTATCTCTAGGTATATAATTAAGAAATGACCTTGTATCTTGAGAACTATTGACATTTTTAAAGACATAAGCTCACTCCGACATTACACTAATCGAGACCTTTCATTTGAGTACCCACAACATTTTTTCATAAATTTATATATATTATATACCTGTATATATGAAAAATATATAAAAAATGCATGTGGGTACTCAAATGAAAGCTCTTGATGAGTGTAACTTCGAGATGAGCTTAAATCTTTAAAAACATCAATAGTTAAAAAATGACCTTGTATCTTGAGAACTATTGACATTTTTAAAGATATAAGCTCACTCCGACATTACACTCATCGAGACCTTTCATTTGAGTACCCACATCATTTTTTCATAAATTTTTATATATATTATATATATATATATGTATATATGAAAAATATATCAAAAATGCATGTGGATACTCAAATGTAAGTTCTTGATGAGAATAACATCGAGATGATCTTATTTCTTTGAAAATATTAATGATTAAGAAATGACCTTTTATCTTGTTAACTACTGACATTTTTAAAAATATAAGCTCATCCCGACATTACACTCATCGAGACCTTTCATTTGAGTACCCACATCAATTTTTCATATATTTATATATATTATATATATGAAAAATATATCAAAATGCATGTGGGTACTCAAATGAAAGCTCTTGATGAGTGTAACATCGAGATGAGCTTATATTTTTAAAAATATCAATAATTAAAAAATGACCTTGTATCTTGTGAACTATTGACATTTTTAAAGATATAAGCTCACTCCGAAATTATACTCATCGAGACCTTTCATTTGAGTACCCACATCAATTTTTCATATATTTATATATATTATATATGTATATATGAAAAATATATCAACATGCATGTGGGTACTCAAATGAAAGCTCTTGATGAGTGTAACATCGGGATGAGCTTATATCTTTAAAAACGTCAATAGTTAAATAAGTACAGTGCAATCTAACAAAATACATTATTTAATAGAGCAAAATTTTTTTTATTTATTATTCACAAGTCACGGCAGTCACATAATGACTGCAAGGTTGCTAGTTCAAATTAATTTACTAATCAGTATATTTTCTTTCATCATTTTTATTTCAAAGGTAGTTTATTAATTTCTGTTTACCGTTACATTATTTATTCTACAATATGCAATTAATATTAAATACATTTTTTTAGAATTTGGTACTCTCAAAACGATTCATATGTCTTATAATCGTTTTAAGCCTTTCTCTCTCTCGCTCTTTCTCTCTCGTCCCGGTTTTTATTAATTTTCCTCACATTTCATAAATCATAACCGCAGTAGTGTCAATTTAACTTTTTTATTTATTTATTTATTTTTTTTTTAATCAGTCTACTACGATATTTTTTTTTTTTTAATTTAAGTAATTAATTATATAAATTTGTTAATTAAAAGGGTGCAAGGTTTACCAAGAATAGTGAGTCTTAATGACGAAAGAAACTTTTATTTATATTTACGTGGAAAAATTCGACTTTAAATATTTATTCCCGCGCAATTATTTATATTTATAATTTGTAATGTATATTTTAATTATTCAAGTCCTTTTTTTATGGTCTACTACTTATCAATTATCAACAAAATAAATAATTTAATTATAATTATTCAAATGACAAAATAACCGAGTTAAATAAATAATTTTAAAGGTCGCATAAATAAAATGACAAATATATACCGTATATAAATATTCAAAACCAAACACATACCACTCGATATATTTGCCATTTAATTTATTTAATTTATTAAAATAAAATCCTTTCGATTGATAAATATTTATTAATTAATATTTTTTATTAATTAAATATTTTATAATTAACTATTATACTTTACAATAATTTCACTTTCTCTTCGCGTGAATTAAAACATAATACGTGGACATATATTATATCAACGTAATCAGTAAACATAATTATAATTCATAATCAATTAATAATTAATTAACATAAAATAAACTCAACATACATAAATACATTCTATAAACAACAATATATAAAACAATGATCCAACGAATTTAATTATTAGTCTAATGATAAATTGTTTAGTATGAAACTGCACGCATTCATTCTCTCAATCAATTTATTAATTAATTAATTATTCATTATTTAATTGTTTTATTAAATCATTCAAGTACTCTATGTGCAAACGGCAAATGTGTTTATCCTAAGAAAAATTTTGGGTCTGTTACAACCACACATTTGTATCATTATCATTTCCTTTAATATTTTTTTTTATTTTATTAGTTTTTTTTTCCGTCCATCTGATTGACTAAAAAGTGTAATAATATGAAGTTGGCAGTTTTCGTTAACGTCATTTGAACTGGTACATCATACACTTTGTCGGATCCTTTTTTTCTCTTACAATATTTTTTCTATTTTATTTTATTTATTTTTTTTTTAAATGTTTAATATTTTTTCCGGCAATCAATTACTTTAAAACGATAAAAAATTTTTCACTAAAAATAATTCCAGTAATCAACAGATAAAGACATTGCTGTACATTCCCCAAAATTAATTTTAGCTCTGCATAAACACATTCACAATCCGGGTAATTTAATAATTTTTTAAAATTATTATTATTAATTTTTTATTATTATTATTCACTCTTCCAGTTTACTCGGCTTTACTAAAGCCCACTTTCTAACATTTTCTCTAGACATTTTTTTTTTATTTATACATGCACATATATATTATATTTATATATGTTTATATTAAATTTTATTTTATTTAAATTTTATCAATTAATCAATTTATTTATTTATTTTAATATTAATTACCATTCCTATTTAAAGTTGTTTTATCTAAATATGTGCGAACAATCACGTATGTGCACTACATATTTGCATATTGTATAATATTTAATTATTTATATATATTATATTAATTTCACAGTACTTTTAATGCATAATAATACTCTGTATAAAACTTGTATGTACAAGATGTGACTGTATTTTTAAATATTTTTTAAATTTAGTAATGGTTACTTTTTTTTTTATTAGTAAGGTGAGTGTTTAATCGAGCTGGGCTGACTTTTATTTTCATTATTATTATATTAATTATTATTATTATTTAAGTAAGTAAGGATTCCTCCGTATTCCTATCTTATTAACGTCTTAATTAATTAATTAAGTATCTAATATACGCATTAAGTGCCCAGAAACGCAAATCCTACCTGAGGACAAAGACTCACTCGGATTCGTATGACGCGATAATTATAAATTATATTTTTTTTATCAATTACTTTCATTGTAAAATTAAACTGAGGTGAGTAATTTTTAAAAAGAAAATTTACTACTTTTTATTATCGCGTCACACGATTTTACTAAAAATTATTATTCAACATAAAACATAAGCATTCTATTTATAGAATATATATCACAACGATAAACGACTAAAATTACATCTTTAATCATTCTCATCTTTTTTTACTATCATCATAGAGACTCCGAATAGATAACGTATATATAACTATCGAATCGTTTTTGTCTCTAAAAAAAAAACAGACCATGAATTTTATTAATTATTAAGAATTAAAAAAAAATAATTATTATTAAAAAAATTTATTGTTATAAATTTATTTTTAATTTATAAAAAAAATAATAATAATAATTCGTCGTCTGTTAATTTTTTCCAACGATTCATAACAATTATAACAATACTGAATATTACTGATTGACTATACAAATAATACAAATATAAAAAATAATTTATTAAAGAATTTTAATAAATTATTTTTTTTTTATTTCTGGAGCTTTTTATTGATTTTATGAATTATTTTACAGTTATATCGAGTTATTTATATTTTATAAACGGACGTCTATATCGTCAATATTTAATTATTTAAATAAAGTAACAAAAAATGAACAGTTAAAATTAAATAATAATAGATTTATTATATATATTTATTATATGCGATTTTATTATTCGATAACTATTAAGTATTTTAACTATTGATTTGTAAATAGAAAAAGTTATTATATTTCATTAATATTATTCGTGATTTTGTTTGGTAATTTTTTTAGTATTAAAAAAAAGCTTGAGGAAGTTGAGAGGATTGGATATATTTATATATTTATATTGTTCGTTGATAAATATTTCACGTGCTGCTATTGTTTATTATTATTATTTTAAATATTATTTATTTATAAATATTATCATTAATTTGAGATCCTTTAATTCTAAAATCGAGGCAGGGAATTTAAATAAAATAATTAAAACCAGTGAATTTAATTAATAATTTATCGGCAAAGAAAAAGCACAAAAATCACTCACAATTTTATTTTTGTTTACTCTAATCACTCTCAGCTTTTTTTATTATTTTTTTTTATCTTATTCTTGTACCGTAACTCTTTCTCTCAGTATTTGCGAATAGTATGAGAGTTATATGAAAGAGAAAATAGAGATCATAAAATGAGTGAGTGAGTACTCGGGAGCGAGATAGACAAAGAACCCAGGGTGTGTCTGGTCGATATCCTGAATGGCAAGTTTCCACATCCCAGCGTCCTCGCACTAACTCTAAATAATAATAATAAAAAAAAAAAGAAAAAAAATAACGCGCTGATGGGAGTGCAAAAAATACTAAAATTACCGAGCTTGAGATAAAGATTAAGACTGAGAGTGACTGAGAGAGGAAACGTCCGCTGATATGACAAAGTCGACAAAAAAAAAATTAAAAAAAAAAGTACAATTGCTGTTATCATTGTACCGTTGTTTAATTAAATTCAATATGTTTAATTATTATATT
This sequence comes from Cotesia glomerata, assembly GCF_020080835.1. Classification (NCBI taxonomy): domain Eukaryota; kingdom Metazoa; phylum Arthropoda; class Insecta; order Hymenoptera; family Braconidae; genus Cotesia; species Cotesia glomerata. The sequence goes on from NC_058163.1 coordinate 22,999,865, forward strand.
TTCTGGCTTTAAAAACGAGATAGCTAAAACAGAAAATAAAAAAAAAAAATATTAAAAATAAAAAATCCGAGGAGCCTTCATATCCCTAGCCTCGGGAAATATTTTGCACGAAGCATCGATTACCGGTGGAAGGCGTTAATTAAATATATTTTGTTATTATATTATACATATTTAGGAATATAAATAGTAGGAAATATCGTCGAGTTTCGTTGCTTCGTGACAGATTTTTTTTTTCACGTAAAATAATTTAATCAAATGAAAATTAATTTAGCCGACATTTAAAAATTTTTAGAATTTTTTTTTTTTAAGAAAAAATGATTAGAAAAAAATAAAAAAAAAAACAATTTCACTTGTAAAAAACTTCAAAAACTGTAAGTGCAATTTAAAAAAAATTTTTTTGTTCTAATTTAATTATTAAAAAAAAAATCAAAAAATTAAAAATGTCGGCTAACTTTAGTATCATTTTAATCAATAGAAATAATTAATAAATAAAAATTAATTAAATATTTCCCGGGCCGATTATCTTACGCTCACATTCCAGGTATTTTTTTTTTAATTTAATATATTTATATTTTTATATATATTTATATCTACAAACCGATTTATCGATAATTATAATTTTATAAATATATTAACCTACTTGATTAAATGAAATTAACGATTTGATGATAATAATAATTTATAAATTTGTTATCAATAATTAATAATCAATAAATATGCTATTTATAATTAATTAATAATAATAATCATCAATTAACATTCTCGTCAGTCTCGAGTCATACACAGACATGTGTAATAATCAACAATTATTACAACCGCTCCACTAATTAATTACTAATTACAATTACATATATTACGCGATAACAATCATATTGTTCAATCAACCTTCAATTATTATTATTACTGGTTTTTTTTTAAACATAATAGTAAAAACGTAAAAAAAATTAAAACACTTGTCACTTAAATAATATTTATTTCAATTAATTAATAGCAGTTCCACTGAATAAACGTTGGCGTATCCATTTATATTATATTTAATCACTCGTATCAAATCGTTTATCTATTTATTTATTAATTAATTAATCAATTTATTCATATTTATAATAATTGGTTAAAAAACAAATTTTAGTAGCAAGTTTTGAGCCACGATTATGCTTATAATCGAATGCTTATATTTTAATAATAAACTACAGTGGCTAAATTGACGTATTTATACCGAAAAAATTTATTAATTATTTATTTTGGTTTTGTTATTTATTAATAACTGCTTTCACGACGTTACTATAGAGATATACTGGCAATGCTTTTAAAGGTATATCGTATATATTATATATTATATATATTTTTATTTAATTATATACTGTATCGAAATTAGCGCACTGTTAAGGGTAATATCCGTGATTACATTTAGAATTAGTTAGAAAATTTTAGAGGTAATGGTTGATTTACAAACGAGTTTAAAACCATAATTTACACGGAAAAAAGTAAACTGTAATATTCACTCGGATTCCGATTAATTTTTATAGTTTCAAACAGTAAAGCGGACATCGGGGTAGCAAAAATATAAATATTACAGAATTTAATGTAGAAAGTACAAAAGCCACAATTTATAATTTAAAATTCAAAATAAGTGATTAGTAGCTGTCACTATAGTAAATAACGACTCTTTCATCTTAAAAAATTACAGTTTCAAACAGTAAAAATTGCCATTTCAATATATAGTCCATATTGTGAGGAGAAGGGGAACTCAGATGAAAGAGAAGGGGGTCTCACTCTGGGAGAATTTATCATTTGAAACAGTAAAAATTATACTTTTAAAATATACATTTTACCAGTCCAAGCAAGTCAATATTTAGTTTGATTTTTAGCGTTGCGTTTAAAATTTACCATTTTACTTTGTAAATATTGACGTTGCTTGTATTAGAAATTTACTAACTTTATTTTATACTATTTACATATCATAACATCATTTTTTAGGTACGAAATGATAAATATCAAAGTCTGAATTTTTAATTATTATACTTTAACATTTTAAATATTTACATAGCGAATATTACTGTTTGAAATAGTATTTTCTTCCATGTAAAGAGTAAATTGTAGGTATCAGGCGTCTTGATCCCCCGACAAAATATCCCAAAAAAAAAAAATATCCCCGGACAAATTAAACAAATTAAAAAAAAAAAATTATTAAAAAGGGCACAACACGGTAACAAACGTATGTGTTGGTCTAATGTCGAATAAACACACACAAAAACCATGTTAAAAGGGCGCAACACGATAATTTGCGATATTAATTGCCTTTGATTATTTATTCATTGACTTTCTCTCATTTAAATTGTGATTTGTTTTGTAATAAGTATTGTATTAGTCATTAAATGATATTACATAATTAATATTATCTAATGTTGTAAGTGTTCTCAATTTTATGTATTGATACAAAAGATAAAAATTGTTTAAATAAATTAACTATTTCATTTTTAATATTTTGTGGTTTATCATTTTATTCAAAAACTCCGGCTATTTAGGATTAATTGTCGGAGATTTTTTGTCATGAGGATATTTTGTCAGGGGATCAAAAATCATGGAACCAAATTGTAACGTTTAAATGGTAAATATTATAAATTTAATAGTAAAATCACGATTTTACTGTTTGAAATAGTAATTTTTAGCAGTTGATCATTACTTATTATAAGTCGACTGTTATTTATAACAGTTTACTTTTTTCCGTGTACTTTTTAGATTTTTTTTTAATTCTAAAGACTATATCACCTTGACCGTCATCGAAACCGATTTTAGAAAAAATTATAAAATTAATTTAGCGATTACCCTCGACAGCGAGCTTAAATCGAGCTATATGTAACATTTATTTATTTATATATTTATACTCAGTAATATTAATATTAATATTAATATAATACATCTATATATATATTTGTATTTATATTTATATTTATATTCGTCTCTGAAGGCTTTCGCGGCACTGTACACACCATTTGCAATGTAACAACAAAGTCTTCGCACTCGCCTCGCATTTTCAATTTATTTTTCACGTTATTCAACATATACATTATATCATTATCATTATTATTTATTATTATTATTAGTATTATTATTATTTATTTTTGCTTGACATTTTTCATATAACAGTTTCATATATTTCCGTCCATGCTTTATTATTACGGCTCGACATGCTTCAGTCTTCATTGCGCTTAACGATCGCAGAAATTTTGACTTCTGCACATTATTATTTAATATTTACGTTTTTTTTTTTTTATTTCACAGATAGTTTAATTTTGTCTAATACTTCTTTTATGAGCATATTTTTAATAGTTTTAATAATAATAAACAACCTACGAGGTTAATTCAATTATTAGTTTAATTTTTTTTTTAAATCCTCCATTTAGTAGGCTATGAAGTCACTTCGGCGATCGTGTTTGCGTTTTTTCCCCGAGGAAAAAAAAGTCATTGAGCATAGACCATTTGATACGCCGGCCAGAGTAACCGGCAATGGTCATGTGTTTTTATTCATTTTTTTTAAATTAATTCATCACGTATTTTTTTTAATTTTTTCTTTTTTTTTTTTCAAATAAATAAAATAATTATTAATCATCTCCTGTGTGAAAAGGATCCTTTAAAATGCTTATTAATAGTTAATATTTTTTTTTTTTTTTTTTTTTTTTTTTTTGATGATTGGACGACGCGACGAGTGAGTGTCGCACAGTGCCTGAAAGTCGGTAATTAGTCACAGCACGGTTTTAGTATTTTTAATATTTTATTTTTTAAATATATTTTAACGATTAAATCCCGTGGTGTCGATGCTTCAGCTCTCGATCGAGTTGAGATTTCACGCTGAGATTTAACGATGTAACATTTAGATGAACGTTTCTTAGTTTATTTGGCCTCCTCCAGTAGCACCAAGTCGTCCGCGACAACGTCGCTGATGTGCAGGTATATTATCCAGTACATCAAATTAAAGCAGACAAAACACACGGGAAAGACGATCCGCGAGTATTTGTCGATATCCGAGGGCGTGATACCTGTAAAAATCACACGTTTCTTTGCTATGCGGGTGTAATTACTGGTTCTTATATGAATTGTGCAAGACGTTTCTTGTAATAAGCTGTTTACATTGCATTTTATTCAACAGTATTTTCAATTATTAGTTTTTGTTTTTCATACTGGAATTATTAGACACTTGATTATTTTTTTTAATTTATTTAGTAAATAAATTAGTGACAAAAATTTAGTAATTATTTACAAGTTGGGTCCACCTTATTTTTGGCCATATCTAGGTGAAAAATTAACTTTTTTTTTATTCTGCTTATTTTTACGGCGCATTAATGATAAAAAATGTCGTAAAAGAAAAAAATAAAGATTTCGATAGCTTTTTTCCCTTCAAAAGTTGGAAAAAATTTTGGCTCTTATGTTTTTGGATAAAATTTCTATTTTATCTTTTTTTGATATTTTTTTTTTTGAAAAGTACATAAAAAAATGAAAAATTAAAAAAAAAAGTTGAATATCACAATTTTCTAAAAAAATTATAAATTTGTTTTAAAATTTGTAAAATTTGTTAAAATTGGGATAGTCAATTTTTTTTTTATTGTGTAAAAAAAAATTTTTATTTCATTTAAGATATTTTTAAATCAATTATTTACTAAATTAATTTTTTTATTAAATCAATTATTTACTAAATTAATTTTTTTATTAAATTAATTTTTTTTTAGATTAATTTTTTTTATTAAATTAATTTCTTTATTAAATTAATTTTTTTTTTCAAAATTAATTTTATTATAATTTACAAGCATGTACGGAAAACATTCACATTCCATGCTTGTAAAGGTGGACCATCTTAGGTTAATTTTTTTATGTATTTAAAAAAAAAAAATATATCAATAAAATCAAATAGAAATTTCGTTAAAAAAAATGAAAATGAAAATAGTTTACCTCACTTGTAAATATTAACCAAAAATTTACTCTTATACTAATAAAAAATTGACTTGATTAATAAAAAAAAATTTTAAAGTCTACTTTAAAATTAAAAAAAAAATATTTTTTTTTAAATTATTGAATTTTTGTTTCATAAAAAATTCATAAAATTAATTTTTTTTACTAAAAATTTTTTTTTTACTTGATTAAAAATAATCAAATTTTGCTTGTAAAATTTTAATAAAATTTTTTGTCACAATTTATTTGCTAAAAAAAAATTCTAAAGCTTATCAAATGTCTGTTTTTATTTATTTCAAGCGACTTGTCAAAGATGTAATCTTTTAAATCACTAAAAATAAATAATTAAATTTGTCCAAATAAATTAGCAAGTGGTGCTGATATAACATTCATTGCTTGCCATTAAAAAATAAATTTCCAAATTAGTTACTTTGTACTATAAAAGCATTATCAACAATATTAAATATATATAATATAAATAAATAAATGAGTGAGACAGTTTATTTCAAGTATACGTCCCATATAATTCATGGTGGTAATAAATGTTAATAAAAAACGAAGAGAGACCTACATGGCGTACCGTAGAGCTTGCTGATGTCTTTGGTCGGATGAATAAGATGAGGAGGCGCCGGAGGAGCTTCTTCGTCAGCCCGGCCGTTTATGGTGTTCTCTAATGTTCCACCTTTACTGTGTGCCTTTGGGTCGTGGACCTTGAACCGCACCTCCTGGACAACACGGGACCACTTACAAGAGACACGGCAGTTCGCCACGGGGAGTCCGTTAATAGATCAACCCCTTACTTTATTTTTTATTTTATTTAAATCAACTTGACACTTTTTTTTTATTTAATTAATTTTAGTGTATTTAATACAATAATTATTATAATTTTAATTACAGTGCTTGTGCGTGTGAGCAGCCGGTAATTTAGTGCATAAAGAAGCAAAAAGTGTTTGGTGAGTGCTTTCGCTAAATTTATTTCTATTTGATAATAAGATTTGTATTGCTTAAGTTTATTAATTAATTTGAATTTAATTAATTTATGAATAATGGATCACCGTTTTAGGATTTAATATCCGTGAGTAAAAAGGTCTGTTAATAATTTCGAGTACTTGAAAATGAATTGAGAATGTTTGTCATAAAAAAAAAAATTAAATAAAAAACGGGTGAATTTTTTCCCGTCGCCGTTGGCTCTGTTCTCCATCGACAAATTTAATCTCAGTCTAGGAGTAGTCCGCCACTCGAATAATTAATTCGTTCTCTAATTAAAGCACTTTTTTCAGTTTCCTCTAGACATTTTATTTTGTGTATTTTGTCATTGTTCATTGTATATGCATGTTTGTTTATTTATTTATCCATGTCTCTCTGTACTTGAAAGTTTCAGAGCGCTCTCGGATTTATTTTTTTTCTTTTCTATTATTTACTCTCCAGCGTTTGATGCCGATGCGAGTAATATTAGTAATTATAATTACAAAAAATCCATTCAATTTAATTAAAAGTAACGAGATTTTTTTTTTACCGAGTGTGCTTACAAAGAAAGTAATCTAGGGAGTGATTTTATATTTTCTTCACTATAAAAGTAATTTAAATAAAATAGATTTTATTGTTGTTGTTGAAATAAAAAATACGAGTTAAACAGTTGCGGTTTTAACGCACTGCAAGTTAGCAAACGAGGGTTCTAATTGATAGACTCAATTATTTAGAGTTAATTAACTAATTTCTCAAGGGGAAGTGTAGCCAGAGCGACTTGCCGACTGTCCGTAAGTAGTACTACTACTGTTTCTGTTTTGCGCTCGTAAATTACGGTGCTCTTACCGGCACTAAGTACTTGTCTTCTTTAAGCTTTATTTATTTTATTTTAACATTTTTTTTTAACTTATATTTCGCTCAATAAAACGCGGACTAACTTGAACATCACTTTTATCAATTAATACTTTTTATTCCCACCAAACTTTACCTAGTTACAATCTTTGAATACTTTTTATAGTTTGCATCAAATTACGCGCTCAAACCATTATTAATTAATTAAATTCATAATTACCCTTAAAAAAAAAACTTTTTAAGTGCCAAGTTGATTTCGGTAACTAATTTATAACTTCGATACTCACAAAAAGTATCGGGAAATAAAATAAGACAAAAAAAAAAAAAAAAACTACGAGGACTGTAAAAAAAATAAACGGGAATTTCCCAAAAAAAAACCGTCCAAGTTTTACTCACAGTTTGTTTGGGCGCATGATCACCATGATCACCAGGTACACCTGGTGGTCCTGGATTTTCCCTGGCAGCTTTCATACTCTCAGCTATTTTTTGGAACCTATTCTTGCGCATCTGGATCCTCTTAGCCATGTAACCGACCGTGGCGTACTCTGTGAATCAATAACAGCCATTTTACACCGTATTTAACTCTCTCAACAAATCTCACTTTTTCTCCCTCTTAAAAGAACTCAAAAAAAAAAATAAAAAAAAATATTATAGTGCAAATTTATAAAATTATATTTATCATTAATTATTATTATGGCAATATTATTATTATTATTATTATTATGATTATTAATATTTATTATTATTATTTTAATTATAAATCCAGTAAGAGGTGAATTGCTCAAAGTAATGTCGAACTCATTAGTAACATTTAAGTCGTAAGTTAAGTGCTGGAGAGCTTTGCTCCTTTATCCATCGACGAGGTTAACTTTTGTACATGAAAGGAATAGAATGAGCTTTAGAGCTTATCTTGAAGCCAACTCCCTTTTGTCTCTCATCTGGTTGTTGCTCTCATCTAGTAGTTAGTAGTTAGCAGTTGTAGTCAGTGCTAAACCTTTACTCCTTAACTCCATCAAGAAAATACCTAATTTCGTTATTTCGTTTGTCTTTTTCATTTCTCGACTAACTAATTCCATCTTACCTTTGCCCCATCAATGCCGAGTCGCGTTTCATCTTTACCTTTCCCTATTTGTTCGTGTAATGTGGAATATAATGAAGAATTTATACTGTTAAATTAAGGGCACCACTAGTGTGACGTTCAAAAAAAGGTATTCTAACGATTGTTTTGGAATTTTCAGGACATGTTTATACATATATTTACAATTTTTATGCAATTTAAGAAAAGACCATTCGGCAGCCGAAATGGAAGTAGATTTCTCGATTAAATAAAATATATTTTTTATAAAATAATATAAACAATAATATTCAACTTCTATTCGCCAAAACAAATGCAAAAGTAAAATTTCATTAAATCTGTCTGAGAAAGTAGGTAATTTTTGACCTAGACTGATGGTAAGATATGCAAATTGAAGTTTATTTAATAAGCTTTCAGATGCAATTTACAGAAATTTAATATGATATCGCAGTTAATTGTAATTGCATAAAAATACGGTAGAAGTCCAAATTTTTGCGACTTTTAAAAATTTTTGAATTACTCTCATTTTTAAACTAATCAACAGATTTGGCTCAAGAATAGAGATATATGTATATAAATACAGACATATATAAACTTTTGAACCAAATGCATTTTCTGAATCCATTTGACGAGTTGAGTCGAAATATAGCTAAATTTTTTAAAAGTTCCGTCATGAGGATCAATGCAATAGTTAGATTTTTATGAAATCTACTAAAATTGGAGGATCATTTTATCAAGAATTAAATATTGAAAAAAAAAAAAAAAAAAAATACAATTTAATTGATTGAATGATTTGTTATCGAGTAATAATTACAGCTAATTTGGAAAATGTCATTTTGAGAAAAACGCGTTTAAAGATTGAAGTAAACTTCTAATAGTCGGATGAAAAAATGTTCTGTATAGTATTTGTTGAAAATTTTATGCTCTATAATTTTGAATCAATTAAATTTTCTTTGACTTCAATTAAATATGAGTTATTATGGAAAAATTAAAAAAATCTTCTGAATTTCGGAATTTTTTTAACATTTTTCGGCTATTTTTCATCCAAAATCCAATTTTTGAATTTTTCTTTCTCTCAAGAATTTCCTTTCCAGATCTCTACATTAATTTCACAAGTTCAAACTATCTGAAAATGTAAAACACATGAATTATTAAAAATTTCACACTAGTAGCGCCCCTCAATGTAAATGTACAATACAGCAAAGGTGTGTGTGTGTGTGTGTGTGTGTGTGTGTGTGTGTGTGTGTGTGTGTGTGTGGGTGTGGGTGTGTTGCTATGTAGTCTCTTGTGTCACTTGAGTTGAGTGTGAGATACCCCCAATGGCTCATAACGGTTCGCCGATTCACAATGTAATTTCACCACGGGAACTTCTTGATCCAGAAGTTTAGCTCTCAACCCCCTCTTCATCACCATCACCGTCATCAGCAAAGCGAAAGAAGTACCTGTACCTGCAAATACACTTGTACAAGATGGACCGTCTACAAACCGTTTGAGAGCTGACCCACGTCAATCACCACTATTTCTTCTTTTACCCACTTTTTTTATTCTCTCTACCCCTAATTAACTCTTTAGGGTGAACTTTGTTGAGTCTATTCTATTTTGTTCGAGCTAAACTACCTCGTTTATTGAATAATTAAAAAAAAAAAAGTAGTAGTATTGTAATAGAATAACTAATTAGCGGTACGTGCTTAAAAGTGGTTAATAAATTTCTAATTAAGCGGAATAATTTCCCTAAGGTGAAATATAATACCTTGTTCGGCATGACTTTAGGCTTACGGATAGTTGTGTAGCAGCGAGAGTGTGAGGAATTATAATTAGCAGTGATAGGACGGGAATTCGGGGACATTCGAATGTTTAATGAGGAGCAAGGCGGGCTGATTAATTTAAGGGATTAATTTATAATAATATACAGTTACATTTGATAGTGTAATAGTAAGGTGTCATGTGAGATGTGTATGACCATTTCATACACGGAGAGAAATTTATAGGAACCTCTCCAAAAATTATGGGAATGGTTCCTATAATAATGTGATCATTATAGGTATCAATCCTATGCTCATTATGGGAACCATACCTATAATTTATTGGAAACGTTTCCATACAATAATGGAATAGCTTCAATATATTATGGCAATGGTTCCTATAAAATTATAAGAATGGTCCCTATATTATTATAGGAATAGTTCCTATATTATTAAAGGAATGGTTCCCATAATATTATGGAAATAATTAAATAATTATTATATATTTTTTCGCTAATAAATTTTTTTTTTGTAAATAAAAATTGATCTTTCACTAAAGTGAACAAATTTCTTTTTCATAATTTTTATTCACGTGTGAACTTAATCTTAAATTGTTTATTCCAACTCAGTTATTATTGTGTTAGATAATATTGAAAAATATTGTAGCAATTCTAAAGTTTTTCTAATAAAGGGGATATCTTCTCACTATACAATTAGAGGAGCAAAATAGATATGGAAATTTATTTTTTATTTTTACAATTTCATTTTATTTTTAAAACAAATTATTTATTTATAATAAGGTAAAAGCCCCAATAGATGATCATGTACCAGTATATGATCACTCCATGTATTTGTATACCTATATTTATGAATATAGATATACAAATACATGGAGTGATCATATACTGGTACGTGATCATCTATTGGGGCTTTTACCTTACATACGTTGAATATTTATTAAATCCACCTTTTGGGTATGTAACTTTTATTGTTTATATGAACAATATTACTTATTTTATATATTTCAAATGATGTTATTGGGAAACAAGTAAAATTATCGAAATTACTAATAATTTCAAATGCTTCAGTGGTCATCGAAGTCACAAATAACTTGAGTTGTAATGATAATTATCTCAACATTATTAGGTATCATCGCTATAATATTAAAAGAATGGTTCCTACACTGATAGAAGGATTTATTTGTATTAAATAATATTTTTTAATATGTAACAAATCATTTATTAGAGACCATTTTTTAATATTAAATAAATATTTCTTAGTATTTAAAATGATTTGTTTGTATTTAATAAATCTGATATTCATTTATTAAATATTGATAAATCTTTTTAAATACTAAGAAATATTTGTTGAGGCCTAACAAATGGCTTCTAATAAATGATTTGTTAAATATTAACAAATCTTTTTAACTATAAACAAATCTTTCTATCAGTGTATACTATTAAAGGAATGGTTCCCATAATATTATGGGAATGACGCACATAATAATAAAAAAATGTTTATGTTCATAATAATGAAGCAATCACTTCAAAAATATGAAGTAATTATTATATATTTTTTTGCTAATAAATTTTTTTTTTGTAAATAAAAATTGATCTTTCACTGAAGTGAAAAAATTTCTTTTTCATAATTTTTATTGACGTGTGAACTTAATCTTAAATTGTTTATTCCAACTCAGTTATTATTGTGTTAGATAATATTGAAAAATATTGTAGCAATTCTAAAGTTTCTCTAATAAACGGGATATTTTCTCACTATACAATTAGAGGAGCAAAATAGATATGGAAATTTATTGTTTATTTTTACAATTTCTTTTTATTTTTAAAACAAATTATTTATTTACAATACATACGTTGAATATTTATTAAATTCACCTTTTGGGTATGTAACTTTTATTGTTTATATGAACAATATTACTTATTTTATATATTTCAAATGATGTTATTGGAAAACAAGTAAAATTAGCGAAATGACTAATAATTTCAAATGCTTCAAAGTAGTTATCGAAGTCACAAATAACTTGAGTTGTAATGATAAATATCTCAATATTATTAGGCATCATCGCTATAATATTATCGGTATAATATATCGCTATATATTATGGGAATCATGCCGATATTACAGTTATAATTATAGGTATCGTTTCTATGATTATAGGAACCATTCCCATAATTATAGTAACATTTCCCAAAAATTATGGGTACAATTCCCATAATTTAAGTAATCGTTCCTAAAATGGTATAGGAAAACATTTCATTAAAATTATAGGAATGATTTCCACATTTTTCTCTCCGTGTATACGCTTGCGTCACAAAATATATATAATAATGCTGGCGTGTTGTTGTTAATAACAGGCTTATCAACTGAGACGGAAAGTTATTATTATGGATAACAAAGAAAAATTATTGAGGATTATGTATTGATTATTATTACCGTCACTATTATTGTATACTGTTTGAATATGAAAGAGGTTGCTTGTAGGTATGGTATGGTATGCCATGGTATGCAAAGTTAAGTAAAGGAAAGTTGGTTTATTTCTAGCGAGCATTCTCCCGTTAAATTAATCGAGCTTGTGATGATGATGCCATTTCACACTTTTAAATCTACATAGACATATAGGTACATATACACATACATATGTGTTAGTATCAGTCTTTATCATCTAGTGACCGGGTCATTCCGATGGATTTTTCGTTCACTATGCAACGATAGGCAAGAGAATTTATACGTATAAATAAATATATATCTAGTTTGATCTATGTGTTACTTTATACATCAATTTTAGTTTGTTTTTTACTAAAATATTTACGTATATTTTTTTTTTTTATGTTTTATGGTCCAATTTCCCGATTGGATTTTTTAATTTTTTTTTTTTTTCATCTATTCGCTTTATTTTCTCTGTGTGAGATTGAAATTTTATCAAGGATTTAATTGAAAAAAATCTACTTTTTTCTCGATCGTTATCATTTTTTTCTTTTGCTAAAATATTTTATTGACACGAATCGAATATGGTAATATAAGCGGTATGTTTTATTTTTTATTTATAAAGATGGAAATCCTCGCGCTATTTTTTTTTGATCAGTTGATTTTAAGCGCTGTAAAATATTGTCAAATTTTAAATTCAAATTTTAGATCCACTTTATTTATTATTTTTTTAAATTAACTGACAAAAAAAAAATAAAAAAAAAAATGAGAGATTTTTTTTTTACTGCAAAAAATTATTTAAATTATGTCAACTAAATAACTAATTTTGTCTAACCCTAAAGAAGCTTTGTACAGCTAAATATCTTATTTTATTTTTAAAATAAATAAAAATAATTTATTTAAAAAAAAAATAATTTAGACGGAACCGTAAAAAAATATACCAATTGTTATTTTGTTCCTTAGAGGGTAAAAAAAAAACGTTTTATCTTGGATAGTAAAATCACGTACGATGAAATTGAACATAAGGGAGTACGTGATAGAATAAGGTGTCTCAGAGGGATCCGTCAGTCGAGACGAGAGCGTTTATCAGTGAACAGGACTCGATATATAACCCGACTAATGTATAATAATCGAGTGTACTTGAGTCCGTCGTGAGGACGCGGAACCCTCGATCTATCAAAATCATTGCACACTGCTCATTATCCTAACACAATAAAAATTCGGTGATAATAATTAATTTAAAAAATAATTTTACTCCCCGGGAAACAGTGTACACTGTTTAAGATCGATCAATTGATCCACGGCTCACGTCACGATCGCTCATTATTTTTTATTTATTTATTTAATTAACTCAAATAACAAAAATTAATTACTTTCATTGGTTGTTTCTTATCAAAGAGATTTATCAAAAATAAGCGGGAGCAAATCGTGATTAATTAGCAAGTCAGTACGTTCGATCAATCAAAATCGCAGCACACTGTCGAATAACAATAATAACAACAATAATAATAATAACAATGATAAATAATAAAACACATTGTACATTAAGTGCGAAGTATTTTTGCGCGTGTTTTAATTGCTATTGCATTGTGCTAAATATATATTACTATAAAAAAAAATATATACAGAATAAAGGCTTTTATTTTTATATATATTTATATTTATATTAATATTTACATAATAATTTATCAAAGTGCAACAGTATGCAGTGTTTAAGATCAATCGATCGTTAAAAGACAAGCGTTGCTTAATTAAAAACATATATATAGCTGTAATGTCTGTCTATATATATGTATACTTCACTAGACTCTCATTGAGACTGACTAAGGACTGGTGAAGATAAAAATTTGTTTTTAAAATTTTTAATTTAAAGTGCTTTTAATTTTAAAATTTGCTTAAGCCAATAATAATAATATATAATAAATAGTGTCACGACTCATCTGTGTGAGCGGATAAATAAAAAAGCAAATTTGAATTTAATTTAATATTGAATTTATAAAGATATTAAATGATACGTTAAATAAAAATTGTGTTGATTTTTTGGTGTTTGATTGAGAAGTCGGGTGGGGGGAGAAAAAGGAGGCGGACTGGCATGTTTACTTACCGAGGAGCGAGGCGAAGACCATGACGAAACAAGTTCCCAGGTAGACATCGATGGACTTGACGTAGGAGATTTTGGGGAGGGCCGCGTTAGTCGAGGACATGAGGGTTGTCATGGTGAGCACAGTGGTTACTCCGAGGGCGACCCGAGCGGGGGTTGCGTTTCGGTTTAGCCAAAAGCTCACCCATGAGATTATCACGATTAATCCCGAGGGTATGTAGATCTGGATCAGGTAGTAGCCCATCGATCGTACGAACTGGATCTCACAGGCTAGCCGAGAATAATTTCCTGTAATTAAACCAAAGTTCCCTCTTTAGTTATTATACTGTCGGATAAAACGGATGCGCACCTTCATTTTTCACGGACAAATCATTTGACAATTGTCATTTTTTTATTATTATTCAAATTATATTCCTACCAGTAGTTTTAGACTCTCAAACAGATCTACTGGAAGTTATTGCCGAATAAATTTATCGAATCGTAAAAACTCTATTTATGTCGTTATTGTCGTAAACAAATTTTTTATTTTAAATAAATTTAAATATATATCATGCACATACATACATTTCATTTTATTCCGAATTTTTATTGACCTTTTCGTTTTACTCCTCCGTTTATTCATGTGCTCGCTGGTCCATTATTTATACATCAAATTTTTTATTGTTATATATTTTATTAGTATTTATACATTTTTTTTTTTTTTTTGTTAAGAGACTGTGAAAAATCGGGAGTGAATATGGAAAAATAATTTTTTTTTTATTATTCAATAATTTATCTCCAAGTTTAAGGGCCAGTTTTTCAATCCGGGATAAAATTTCATCCGAGATAAAAGTAAGGTAAAAGCCCCAATAGATGATCATGTACCAGTATATGATCACTCCATGTATTTGTATACTTATATTTATGAATATAGATATACAAATACATGGAGTGATCATATACTGGTACGTGATCATCTTTTACTATATATAATTAAAAAAAAATAATAATTCAGCGATGTGATATTATATTGCTCTCAGTTAATTCTCCATGAATTTGGTCATTCATTTAAATGAAAATAAATAAGTATATCATAAAATAATAATAACCTCTTATTGTGTCAATTAAAGTATTTTAAATTAATTAAAACAATTATAAATTAATAATGGATATGTCAAACGCAAGAAGCACATCCAATTTAGTATTACATTGAAAAATAAAATGTTTTCGATGATATGATTATAAATCCGATGAACTAGTCGAGTTTTGTCGTATGTTTAGGAAGGAAGTTTTGTTAATTTGTAAATTAGGTAGTTTTTGTTATCAGCATCATTATTATTATCCGAATCATCGTTGGAAGATAAAACGAAATCAACAATGTTTTCCATAAGCTATATATAATACATCGGGTAGACGGAGAAAAATTAATTATACTACCTACTATACAAAAATAGTAACTCCTACTATCTAAAATGGTAATAAAATTAATTAGTAACAAAATAATAGGTGGTATCATTGACAATTGTAATAGTTACTATTAATAATGGTAACGATTACTATCGAAAATAATAATTGTAATTATTATAAATTATAACTGTTACAATCGAAGATGGTAACTGTAACCATCTCAGATTGTAAAAATTCTGAAAGAAAAAATAATATAAGTTTATTTAATTAAATCCTTTATTTACATCCATATTTTAGCTAATGTACATTTTTTTCTTGGAAATATTAAAATATTTTAAATTCCCTTCATATTTTTTTTTTGAAAATTTGATTGTTTTGAAGATTTAAAATTTTTTTTTTGAACTTTTAACTTTTTTTTTAATTTGAATTTTATTGAAAATTTTGATTTTTTTGGAAATTTCAAATTTTTTTTGAAAAATTTGGCGTTGAAACTTGTTTTAGACAAATAAAAATTAAATATAAATTCAATCCGAATTTAATCCCGATTTTTTGTGCACTACACCATCAGGATGGTAAATACTACAATTCAGATGGTTTACTTAATTATTTAAATAATATTTACTACTATTGAATTCAGTTAATAGATTTTAATATAACTTGATAATAAACTCTACTATAAAATTTTCTCCGTGTACAATATACTTCTGTTGTGAAAGAAGAAAAATTATAATAATATTATTTATTTTTAATCTTATTTATTTACAATCAGCAAAATGTCACAGTTGGAGGTTAATATTTCTGTGACATGTGGCTAATGTTTTTATTTATTTTAATTCAAAATAACTGACTGAATTCAACGATAATTACTCGTACGCAATATCACTGTGCTGAATTATTTATTTTTTTATTATATTGACAGTACTTTTATCTCAGATAAATTTTTATCCCGGATTGAAAAACTGGCCCTAAGTTTATAAATATTAATTATATTTATTCAAAAAGTTTGAAACATTGAGTCAAATTTTTATAAAAATTATTTTCGAGTTTTGTTCAAAAATCGTAAAATAAAAAAGGAAATCATTAACTTAATACGTATTTTATAATTTTTAAACTAACAACTATTTTTTATTTTTATTAAATTCACCCCGGAAATTTTTAGTGTTTTAATTTCTGACTTTAAAATGAGTTCTTGGATAATATTTTTCTGTCAGTATTTAAATTCTTCTCTCGGTGAACAATCTTGATCGTTTCTTCCATAGCTGCTTACGCCCAAGATTGAAATTGCAAGCTCGAAGTATACGTAATATAAGCGCAAATATAAATCTAAAGAAAAGACGAGTGTAAAAACGTCAAAGAGAATAAAGTTGTGCTGGTAGTTTTTTGCCGGGAAAGAAACCAAAGGGAGTTAAAATAAAAAACAGATCAAGATAAAAATAAAGATATAGAAGATAAGCGAGCTTTCTTATATTATATCCTCCTTATATTTTCTCCCTGTCGTTAGTTCGGGGCTTGACCTGGACAATAAAATTATAAACTCTCAACTGTTGTCTTGCGCTCACACTTGCTCTATATACTAATACTAAAAGGAAAAGCATTTATCACATATAACCGGTAAATCAGAGTCTCCGTCCTTTGACCTTTTCCTCGCTCTGCTATATTTGTATTCAGCAATTTCACTTGGGAATAACGTTGAATCAGAAAATGAAATCGGATTTATTTAATAATTCACAATCTCGTGATATCTCATCCCTTATTTTATCTTTTTCTTCTTTTAACATTTTTTTTTTTTTTTTTTTTTTTTTTTTTTTTTTTTTCGAATTGTATTAAAGTACTGTACTCTATACGGGTTGGAGTTATACCCATTGGAATTCAACTCCCGTGAGATTGTTCTCTATTGAAAATTCAAATTCTTTTAATTTTTTTCTATTATATAAATTTTATCTTTCTCCTCTCTTCTACTCTTCTTGCTCTTTTGAATTATTAAATCCATAGATTAAACATTATTAAGAGAATATTCAAGTCCAATTATTAATTACACTAGTTTATTATTCATGACTAACAGAAGAGAACAGTGTACGGTTATTTTTTTCCGGCCTCTGTCCACTCAGCCGGGGACTATAAAATGCGATAAAGGATGAACGTAATAATTTATACATTAACTGTTTTTAAGATTTAATATATTTTTAACGGAAGTACCAAGCAAAGTAAAAGTAAAAAAAATAAAAATAAAAATAATAATAAAGTAAAAAATAAAATTCTTTGTTCGCCAAGATAGCTTAATGTGTTTTCTTGATAACTACTTTCAACAAAGTGTCTAGTGTTACCGAGAGAGGGCGACAGTTCGTTGGCGTAGTCCCCATTTCTTTGTTCGCTTCACCTAAACCGTCACCAATCGTAGTCGTCTTTTCTAAAAACTTTATCTACACATGAATATAACATATATAATATGGATCACATTATATACAATGCGATGTAATGTCTCTTTTACTTTTTCTCATTGAGATTAACTCTCTTAGCAAAAGACTAAGCAATACACTGATAGAAGGATTTAGTACGGAGTACTAAACTGATTTAGTAACAAAATTTTTATTCATTTATTTGGGAGAAACGAATATTTTGTATCCATCAATATTATTTTTTACAGCTTAATAAATGATTTCTTTATATGAACAAAGTCTTATTACATGAAAATAAATATTTATTTCCACCAAATAATATTTAGTAACAGGTACTAAATATTTCTTTGGTAAGTATTGTCGGTAGATGGCTATGCTTTAATTCCAATGTTTATGTGATACATAACCTATTCACTGATTTAGATTATTTTATTCAGCTCGATTTTGGGAGATTTATCAAACCTTTGAAAACACACATAGTCCCAAATGGCTTATATTTCATTTTTCAGTAGAGTTTAGTTTACATTTTTCGATTTGTCTATTATTGATATGTTAAAAACGTGTTTAATTTTAAATTTTATAAATGTCTCAAGCAAGAAAATATAATTTAATGAGATTCTTTTCTTTATAATACCTTATATTTTTACATAAAATTATTTACTTTAATTATTTTGATTTATTTTAAGTTAAAAAGTTAGGTTACACACTAAAAATAGTTAAAAAATTAATTTCTTTGATACCAATGAACCATTTATTAAGTACCAATAAATCATATGTTAAATACTACTAAATATTTATTCGGTGGAACTAAATGGGCTTTAATAAATGATTTAGTACCTATTACTAAATATTTGGTAATGAAAGGTTTGTTACTAAATCATTTAGTGTCTGTTACTAAATCTTATTAATTACAACTAAATCCTTCTATCAGTGTATCTATTTTTTATTTATCATTTTGTTGTTTTTCATCGCACCTTTACGTACTTTGTCCGCAAAAGCTCTTGAGCAATTTACCAAAGCGACGGCTGGTAAAAGCCACACGACGGATTCGAATCTCGGAAAATAATGCGATGGATTGGAAATAAAGTGTCTGATTTAAAGCACCACTCGGTTTTACTTTTTTATTCCTCTTTAGCTTTATCTTTACAGTTTTTATTTCCAATAATTCAAACTCCACTTTTACGAATGAATAATTTACTTCTGCTTTTTTTTTTTTTAGTTCACGATAAAAAATTTCTCTCCATTTTCGGACATCAATTTTTCGATAGAATCTTTCTCCTCTTTTTTTGTTAAATCTTCCCGACTATAAAAGTAACGAAGTTAAACATCTGAATCTGAATCGTCTCGACGCTTTTTATTATCATCATTAAAAAAATTTAGTAAAAATGGCGACTCGCATTGATTGTGGTGATTTTTTACAGGTCGGTCTATTTTTTTTCCTCCTAAATCAGTTGATAAAGAAAAACACAAAGTATAATATCTCTAAGAGTGTCTTATATGTCTAGTTCTTTTATTTAAGCTCTATACATAGCCTAAGATTGAAAAATTCACAGTTTGTAAGGGTGATCTCGTTTCATTCGGATGCAACCTCGTGATTTAAGAGAAAGCCTTTTGAGAAAAGTCTGGCGTTTGATCGTGACTGATTGGAGGCGAGTTTTATCAAAGAGATAGATAAGAAAGAGGGAATAGAAGACAAAGAGGTGTATGACTAGGAAAAAATAACATGAAGAAAATAATAAAAAGAAAGAAATGAGTTTAAATCAGAATGAGATTTTTCCCTTTTGTCAACGTCATATTCAAAGTTTGTTCATTTTACAGTTTGTAATTTTTTAGCCCAACCAAAAAACTCATCTCTCACACTGTTAAAAATTTCTATTGTAATTTTACAAGAAATGTATTGGAAGCTAATAGGCAAAACATTTATTTAAAATTACAATCGGGTATAGTAATATTACAAAACATATATGGGTGATTCTCTGTAAGGACGTCTTAAATCTGTACAAAATTGTCCGACCAAATTATTTTTGATTTTATTAGAAAAAAAAATTAACAAGGGCTACAAAACTATCAGCTTAAGGAGGTATTGTGAAAAATCACTTTTCTTACAATATTCCGCAATTTTTAAATACGCGTACTTCTAAGTGTCCTTTATACGAATAAATTTTTTTTAAGTCCTTGCGGTGGTAATTTTCGAAATATTAGCAATTAAAACTCGTACATCTAACATGTATTCCCTATCCTGACCGTAGTTAGAGTGAACATTTTATTAAATAACAACCAAACTTTTCTTAGAATTTTTTTGAAAAACTGAGAATAATTAATTGAAGTTATAACAAGTATTTTCTATCAAAAATAACATAAAAGAGCGGTATTTATTTTTTTATAAAAAATATTTGAAGTTAGCGACTTACGATATTTTACGTGAGTCGGAGTAAGTGAGCGATAGTCTGTAAAGAGGGGCAGCACTAATGCGTGAGAAAGAAACCAATAGCCATAACCTATTGGTGTCTTTATTTGCCACAATACCTCCTTAATGATAATAAATAAACAGCCAAATTAATTTTTGTTTTTTCGATATTTGTGTGTCTTTTGCCATATAACATGACAGGGGACTGTTTGCCAGAGGACTGTTTTTTTTTTATTAAATTGAGAAAAATCAAGCAAACTATTTCAATGAATTCAACTTTTCAAGTTCTCAATGAATAGTTACATTAATTAGAATGATATTAAGACTTATGAATCCAATTTTATAAATAAAAATAGTTGCCAGGGGTCTGAGTTTTGAAGTGGCCCAGACACATATTTCCAGCACAAACGGTGCTTTGACATTAAATAAAAGGGCGATAAAGCGCTAACAGCCCTATGGTTATTAACTCAAGACTAGTTAGGTCCTTATAAACCTTATAAAAGGTAAAATAACTTCCTGGATTTTTTTTTGGCTTTGAACTTCTGGCAGGGGACTGTTCTTAAAATGCCTGGAACAAACTTTGGTTTAATGAATTTAATGAAACAAATTAATTTTTGATACTTTTTATTGAAGAAGATTGTTAGTTAACTAATTAAGTTTATAAACATTATGGACCAAATTATATATTATCGATGAATAGCTTAAAATTTTATCTTAAAGTTTTAGTTTTGGGAATGGGACAGCCCAGGGGACTGACATTTCGGTGGTTTACGAATTTATAGCAAAAAAACAAAAATTTATTCCATTTTAGTTTTCAATGCTCCAAATAGAAATGTTTTTTTACTTTCGTAACAAATTTTTTTTAGTAACAAAATAACAATTTTTCCAATAAAAAAATGCCTAGGACAGCAAAAAACATCCTTACAGAGAATCACCCATATAGCTCTGTAAGGTTACTAATTTTACAAAACGATTTTGTAATTTTACAAATATTTTTAGATTAGTTAAGTTTGTAAAATTACAATACTTTCCTTGAATTTTACTATAATTGAAATAATAAAAAAAAAAAAAGATTTGATTTAATATTTGTTGTCATTTTATTTTTATGAAGTGCTGAATAGAATTTGAATCTTACGTAGACCTAATTTTTACAACTCAGATAATATAAAGTGAAAATAATATTTACCCTAACTAAGAATCGAACGCGAGCCGCGCGCTTGCCAGACCGATGCCTAACGCCCTACGCCGTACGACCGATAGGTGGTTCAACATCTTGTTATTCTTATAAGCTAATCCTATGTGGTGATTGAGCATTACGGCTTGTTATTTATTATTTACATTATTTGTGTTATTTGATGCTGTTTTTTTGATGGAAAATAAATAACTTTTATATTATTTATAATTCATTGAATATTATAGAAATTAAAGTCTAACATATACTCATTCAAATATATTGATTTCGAAATGATCATTTGAGCGTAATATTAAAATTTATAAAAGATAAATGATGCCTCGAATTTATTATTACAAATAAACAACCATTGACGAAAAATTAGTAAAAATAATAAATATGAAGGACATTTCCGTCGTTTTTTGATACATCAGTTTCATTTTTGTAAAACTGAAAAGTATTGTTTTTAAAATTGGAAAACAGTGAATTAGAATTACAATTCGTGTAATATAATTATAATTGTTTGGTAACATTACATTGAACTGTGTAATTTTACAATGAAAATTGTAAAAATAAAAAAAAGCTTTTTAAATTTTTTATGAGATTATTGTAATATAAATTACAATATTTTTTTGTGATTTTACATACAATTATGCCAAATCAGATCACAAATAATGTTTGCAAAATTAACAAGCTTTTTCTTAAAAATTGACGAATGGTTTTGTAATATTACAATGCGTGTTAGATTTATACATGAAGATTATAAAATTACAATACATCTTAGTAGATTTCCTGATAGGGGTTGGAAAATTACATGAATTGTATTTTATTTCGCATTGCTATAGACTGATTTGTAATTTTACTTATTATTTGTTTAGTAATATGATTGTAATTTTACAAAAATTTTCAACAGTGCAGTACTTCCGTTAATTTACAAATTTCATTATATTCTCTTCTTCTTGTTTGCTAAATAAATAAACCAAGAATGAATAAACCAGATGCAGAGTGTATAATTTAAAAATGCTGGGTTGTGTAATTTAAAAACCGTATTTCGCATGTCGTGCATACCATACCGGTGGCTAGAAGAAAAAGATAGAAGGTAGAAGGTATGCCCATGGGTGACAACAACTATTGTACCTGAGACATGTCGCCTCTGCAGCTGTAACTACAACCAAGAGCTTTTATTTGGGTTGTAACCGACGCAAGCTCATGAGAATCTAATGCTAAGAGAGCTTTTTCCCCAAGTCTGAGAGCTAAATTCACGAGATGAACAAATTAAATGGAGAATAGAGACTACACTAAGGTCTATTTCGGTGCCACACTCATTAAATATTGATACTCGGATGAGGTCAGGGCCTTAGCAGCACCAGAGCTTCTAGCTTCATTATTACTCGGCTCTGGGTTAATACCTACAGCTCGAACAAATTCCGCTGTTTGATGTAACCAGATTATTTTTATTCAAATTTTACCCAATAAATGTTTACTCTGGATGGAAATTTCATAATTATACAGGAATTTAATTGCGTAATGTAATTTTCGGAGGGTAAACATACGAAATTTTAGTAGCTGATGCCTACAGGCTGCTAACAAAATGTAAATTTACTGGTTGTGCTGAACAATGCAACACAACACAATAGAAGCCGAGGGTGAGATGTGAGAGCTTGGAGGATGTGTATGTTCGATGTAAGTGTATGAAGGTTGACGGGGCTCAGGCACGCGAGATCTTCCAGGATTAGCTAACGGATTAAGAGTATGGGAATCGTTCTTGGCAAGTTGTTGGCGAAGTGAGATTACCGCGTTTAAATCTGATGCCGAAGACCATTTTCTTATATATGGTCTTGATAAATGTTTCAATTTAATAAAACTAATTTTAATTTATTTTATTTAAATTTTATAGCGATATTCACGCTATTTTATGATATAAAATATATTTTGAAAATTTGTCAATTAGAAATGACCCGTAGCTTTGGATGTGCTTACAGTGGTGAATACACTGTTCCCTCCGAGGAAATAGACCCCAGAGAATAATGCTGCGCTGAATGAAGGTACCGGCAAGTAAATTGTACTGGAGCTTCTTAGCTTCTATTCTGAGATCTTGTCGTTTTCAATCGTTAAGGCTACTAGTCTAATTCTCCGGAACATAATAATAATAATAACAACAAATAGCAACCTGTAGTTAGCATTTAATTGCCGAAAATTTGGGATTTATAGAAAAAAAAATAAGTTGAGTTTGATATTTTTAATGACAGTAATATTTTGGGTACTTTTGGAATAAAATTTAAGAATAATATTGCTATCGCTGGTACAATTATAAAAAATTTATTGGAAAATGTGAAGGAAGAAATTTTTAGAATAAAAAAACTAATCAAAACTCCTCAAAATTTGATAAAAAATTGACCAAATAAAAAACACACAAGACTGAAAAAGCAGAAATTGAGGCCAAGACTTTTCTGATGATGCCTAATTTAACTATAAAAATTACTTTTTGAATAAAAATATGCCAACAGAATTTTCCTTGTTCTTTTAATTATTTTAGATGATAAATTGTCTATCACCGAAAAAAATATTAAACCGTAAAAAGGCTCAAATTCAGACTACAGCCTTTTTGATGGTACCAAATTTAGCTAAAGAAATCCATTCTATTATAAAAATATGTTCGTTATAAAATTTTCCTAATTATTTGAACTATGTGAATTTTAATTTAGCATATAATTACATTCACATGTCACAACAAAATAAATTAACGAATTTTATTTGGCGCGAAATTCAAATCTATTTATTACTCCGAAAACTTATCAAAATAGATTAAATATCTTAGAAAAGCATATAAAAGGCACAAATTGAGGTCAAAAGTTTTCCAATGCTATTAAATTCAACTAAAAACACCTATTTCACTATATAAATCCACCAGAGAAAAATTTTTCTTATTATTTTGGTCACATAGATAATAATAAAATATTTTCGTCATTAAAAAAACATCTGTAGACATTACTACAGCTTTGAGCCTCTCGCTAGTGCTAAAAATATTTAGCAGACACTCGAATTAGTTTAGGACAGAGAGACAGTAACCTCGTGTAAATGGGAGCTCGTCTCGAAAAAGGAATCGGTGATGAAGAGACCGGGGTTGTAGGTTTTGGGTTCTCCATCCGTCGAGAAATAGACCCGGATAATTCAGCTCGAGGGAAGATGCTTTTGCTCATCTGTAGGTCAGTCAGTGTGATCCGAGTCGTAATTAAGCCTTCATCAAACTAAGTAGGATCCTCGGATGTATAAAGCTCCTCGTCGTCTATATTAGGGCCAAAGCACCGGCTCTGCTCTGTTAGTCCCGTGTCGAGAGCCTTTGCAAGCTTGTCTGGTAATACACGATCCGACTTTACAGGGATCACTGCCGCTGGACACTCTCCAGTCCAATAAGTCTTAATTAATAGCTCCCGTTAGTTCTTAAAGTCAATGACTCGTTGATTTAATTATTATCCGCCTCTTTTTTATCAAACTACTAATCTAATAAATTTTATTTTACATCTTCTATCACTCGGGATATATTTTTAGCATTGAGAGGCGACTCGCAATTATGATTAAAAATGTCTGAAAGCATTAAAAAAATAATAATAAAAAATAGTTTTTAAGTCTAGTGGGGGTAGTAAGCTTCTCGAGTGTTCGCTAGAGATTATTATCTCTGTCTAGAGCAATGGAAGCCATTCACTACCGACGGAATAGAAGTGACGCTTGAATTTCTAAAGAAATGAAAGAATTTAAAGATTGATTTTTTTTTTTTTTTTTTAAGTAAATTTATTTGCTTTTGCAGTGACAAAATATAAGCTGAGGTTATAAATTAATAACTGAACCGAGAACGAAGAGTGGGAGCAGCCAGGGCAAACACAGATGTCAAGTAGAAAAGTCGATGTACGTTCAGACAGCATATATTGGAGAGAAGATTGAACCGAGCTTGGTAAGTAGAAATAGTACAACCTAGTTAGACAATCATATCGAACAGTTTGAGTGGATATTGTATGTATTGGTCGGGCACCAATATTTGGTCTCTCAAGTACTGCCTGTATATTGCACAGTATTATCAAACAAATATTTACTCGTAACATATTACGAATCTATCGGGCGTGAATATTTAATCACGTGAGCAAAGTTCTAAAAGACTAAAATCAATATCTAACTAAATTTCATTGAAATAATAATCATTTATACTGTAAGTATTGCTATTTAATATTTAAAATTTTAAAATTCACTGAGCTGTTTGGACTAGTTGCTCAAGTAGTCAAGGTATTGTGTGATCAGCCGATATAGTCTTACCTATTCGAGCAATTACCGTTTCAGGTAATTAAATATCAATATTTGCCCACTTGATTAAACGGTTCTTAATGCATATAAAATCTAATATTTGAGGGGGAATAATCGTTGGTTAAATGAAATTTTGGTGGAGGATTTACAGGCTTGGTAGGCGTTGATTTTGATACTGGTAAAAAAATTTATTTGATTGAAAGGAAGAATTATTTATTTAATAAATTTAGATTCAAAAAAATTTTTTTTTAATTTAAGGAGATCCAAGTACTCTCCTAGTGTAAAGAGTGTCTATAAAAAAATAATACGTAGGAATACTTTTGTTAAGCTTTTTAAAATTAATTTTTAAATTAATTAATAACATTTTTGAGAAAATTTCCGAAAAATTTACTCATTAAATAATTATTAACAATTAATTGACTAATAAAAAATATAGCACTCTGAATTACTGGTATACACTTGACAACACCGCAAGAGTTCCCTAACCTTAAAATTTATATATGTTTACTGTCTAACTAAAATGATTAAGATCTTCTAGCATTTAAAAAACCGCGGTTACTTATGCGCCGGGTAACTGCGCAAGCGGTGTTGCCAAGTCAAATACAAGACTTTAAAGAATGGAAGTTCCGAGTGATTTTTCATAAAAAATCTAAAATATCTCTGTAATACGTTGGGAAAGCTACTTTTTTTATTGTTTTAATTGAAAGCTTATTATTTTTTCAATCAAATTCAATGAAAATAAAATTTTTTTAAAATCGTTAATTGCATTAAATTCTTAACCAAATACACGGCTGGTGGAATCTCCATGTTACATGTAAAAATTACAATTTTCAAACCTAATTATTTGATTAAATATCTCGGAAACCTACTGTTTTTTAATTCTTTTATTAATTATCAGGCTACGTAGATTGAATTTACAAATTTTCAAGAAGTTTTAAAAATTTGACTACTTTGCGTGGATCTCCTTAAGATTTGATCAAACTCTTCAATATAATTTTTTTGGTTGCATTGAAAAAAAAAATTTCTTATCGGTTAAATTTATCAAATTAATTAAAAAAAAAATGTTTTTTTTTATTTGAATTTTTTATAATAAAATAAATTTTTTATGGCATTTAAATTCAATATTTTTTTACAAAAAAATAAAAATATTGGAACAATAATTTATATTTTTCTCAGTATAAAAATAATTCTTTTAAAATCAAGTTAATTTTTTCCAGTATACAAACTACCTAAACAATAGCCTGATGCACTATAATAGATAAAACGAAAGTCGCTGAGTTAAACGATAATAACGCATTACTATTACATTACCGCGTAATGTTTCATTAGAAGATAATGAGAACTCGGAAAAAGAAATAGCTTGGTGAATAAACCCGGGGCAATTATCCGCGAGAAAGCTCTTACAGTTTGATTAACTCAGTATCCTCGATTTGATCCATTAAATCGGATATTATAATAGATGCGAGTCGCATATCGTACGCTATTTACATATATACAGTGTATCATACATATAATACCGTTAATACACGAGTACCCGTACGGAACATTGCTTTAAAACGAGCTCAACACTCGTGTAATCTATGGAACATACTATGCTCTTCTTTCGCCTCCTATGTAGTCGCACACACTGCATACAAACACACCGTCAATACAAATCCGTTCATGAATAGCTTGACAATGTCGAAAGGATTACTTGTGTGCTTGAGCTGTTTTCCAACAGTACGATCTATATATTTTATCATTGATGCTATTTGTTTCCTATTTATACGTAATTTATTTTATTAATCATTATCATTACACGGAGAAAAATTAATTATACTACCTACTATACAAAAATAGTAACTCCTACTATCTAAAATGGTAATAAAATTAATCAGTAACAAAATAATAGGTGGTATCATTGACAATTGTAATAGTTACTATTAATAATGGTAAAGATTACTATCAAAAATAATAATTGTAATTATTATAAATTATAACTGTTACAATCAAAGATGGTAACTGTAACCATCTCAGATTGTAAAAATTCTGAAAGAAAAAATAATATAAATTTACTTAATTAAATCCTTTATTTAGATCAATATTTTAACTAATTTAAATTTTTTTCTTTGAAATATTAAAATATTTTAAATTCCCTTCAAATTTTTTTTTTTGAAATTTTAATTTTTTTTTTTTAATTTGAATTTTATTGAAAATTTTGATTTTTTTGGAAATTTCAAATTTTTTTTCCAAAATTTGACGTTGAAACTTGTTTTAGACAAATAAAAATTTAAATATAATTTCAATCCGAATTTAATCCCGATTTTTTGTGCACTACAGCTGCTTTTAGTTCATTCAGAAATAATGCATTCACGCTAACGCAAATTTTTAATTTTTTAAATATTTTTTACTAGCTTAGATAGTAATTATTATTACTGATGGTAACTACAACCATCAGGTTATATTATGAATTACGATTTTGATAATAGTAGTAACTAATTAAAATAATAACAGCTACTATTACACAGAAAAAAAAATTAACTTGAATCAAGTGGAAAATTCTTGAACCAAGAAAATAATTTTGAAAAGTTTAATTGTTTTGAATCAAGACGAAAAATTCTTGAATCAAATAAAATTTACTTAAACCAAGAAAATTTTCTTAGTTTAAAATTTTTTCTACTCAAATCAATAAGATGAAGTTTTTTAAAATTATTTACTTGATTCAAATAAATTTTTTTTTCTGTGTACTGATTACCATCATAATAGTAGTAGTTACCATCAGGATGGTAAATACTACAATTCAGATGGTTTACTTAATTATTTAAATAATATTTACTACTATCGAATTCAGTAGATAGATTTTAACATAACTAGATAATAAACTCTACTATAAAATTTTCTCCGTGTAGGTTTTTATTTTTTAAATATTTCATTTATTAAAACACATTTTAAAAATATTCATGTCATAAATATTGAGATGGAAACTAAATTTAAATTCAAGGCTAGTTTGCTCTATTTAAAGTTGAATTAAAGGTAACGAATGAAAAGGCTTTGGTAGTATGGAGAGGCTGAAAGAAACAGGAAAGTGAATAAGATGAAGCAGCAGTAGCTAAAGAAGAAGAAGAAGAAGGAGAATAAAACTGGCAATATGCTGGCTCTTATAAATCAAGTTCTTGAAATCAAACTGTCTTTTCATGAAATTCCATTTTCTATTCTTCACTAGCTCGGGATTTCTTTTCACTTTCAATCGTATCCACTTTTCATTCATTTCTCAAACGTGTATAATTTTTTTTTTTTTTTTTTTTACAATCTTAACATTCGTTTTATTATATTTTTTTCCGTTCCTTTTATTATTTTCATCCTTTATCAGCGCGCGCTGCGTATTTTTTAGTTCACTGTTCCCTTTTATTATGTCTATTTTTCATAAGTATGACTATTGCTCATCGTCTTCATCGACGTCGATTGTATGTCACGTGTTCCACCAGTGTTCAGTTTTCAGTTTTCACTGTTCACTCTCTGTGTCTACGTCTGTGCTCTTTCTCATTCCGCACACGGCTGAACAATCATTTCCGTTTGTCGATATTTCCCGGCAAAGAGAAAGAACAAGAAAAGACATCAAGTATATGCGACTCAAGAGAAGTAGCCCGTAGGCAAACTGCTCAAGGACTAGTATTTTTTTTTATTATAATTATAATTATTATATTTTAGTCTGGAAAATGTCGAAAATTCAAACTTGATTTTTTATTTTTAAGATAGGATTTTTTTCTTTGATTAACCTTTCTTGCTAAAAGTAGTGAGCGGATTCCAAAAATAGGTTTTATCAACTGTTTGGCTGCCGTCATTCGTTCTCTGTACTACAGTGGGTACGGAAATTAGCAGTATTGAATGCGGGGTAGATCTATCTTTAAAAGTAATCGTGACTCTACGGAAATTCATGTTTCCTTTGTCATCTTTATCAGTACTGGTGAATAGGGTCTAGGAAATTAGATTTGGACTCAAATAAAAATTTAAATAATTAATTACTAGTGACCTGCCAAAAATTTACGAATTATAGGAAAAAATACATTGAGGTTAATGATTTTTTGATATTTTTAATGACAGTAATGGTTTGGGTATTTTTGGGATAAAATTTGAGGATAATATTGCTATCACTGGTACAATTATGAAAAATTTATTGGAAAATGTAAAAGAAGAAACTTGTAGAGTCAAAAAACTAATCAAAACTCTTTCAAAAATTTGATAAAAAATTGACCAACTAAAAAATATACAAGGCTGAGAAAAGGCAGAAATTGAGGACAAGACTTTTCTGATAATGCCTAATTTAACTATAAAAATCACTTTTTAAATAAAAATATGCCAACAGAATTTTCCTTATTCTCTTAATTATTCAGATGATAAATTAACTATCACCGGAAAAAATATCGAACCTTAAAAAGGCTCAAATTTAGACCCCGGCCGTTTTGATGTTACCAAATTTAACTAAAGAAATCTATTCTATAATAAAAATATGCCCGTCACAAAATTTTCCTTATTATCTGAATTATATGAATTAAAATTCAACATATAATTACATTCACGTCAAAACAAAATAAATTTTATTTGGCGCGAAATTCAAATCTATTTATTACTCCGAAAACTCATCAAAATAGATTAAATATCTTAGAAAAACATATAAAACCCTTAAAAGGCACAAATTGAGGTCAAAAATTTTCTGATGATGCCTAATTTAACTATAAAAATCACTTTTTAAATAAAAATATGCCAACAGAATTTTCCTTGTTCTTTTAATTATTTAGATGATGAATTGACTATCACCGAAAAAAATATCAAACCGTAAAAAGGCTCAAATTCAGACTACGGCCTTTTTGATGTTACCAAATTTAACTAAAGAAATCCATTCTATAATAAAAATATGTTCGTTACAAAATTTTCCTGATTATCTGAATTATATGAATTAAAATTTAACATATAATTCACGTCATACATTCACGTCAAAACAAAATAAATTAACGAATTTTATTTGGCGCGAAATTCAAATCTATTTATTACTCCGAAAACTTATCAAAATAGATTAGATATCTTAGAAAAGCATATAAAATCCTTAAAAGGCACAAATTTCCAATGATACTAAATTTACCTTAAAATACCCATTTTATCACAGAAAAATTATACCTTTTTTTAATAATTATATAAATTAGATTAAAGGACTAAAGAAGATGTAAAAAAACATACACACATTTATCAGGTGGAATGATAGATTGTCATTATCATACATTACCGGTAGTAAGACTGATCTCCATGGCGCGCTGGCGATGTCCAAGGACCTTGAATTGGGGCAGAGAGACCTCGCTGCTGACACCAACACTGTTTGGTCCCTCGTTCCATTTGTACCGGATATCCCGCATCGTGTATCCGACTGTAAATAAAAGAGAGAACCCCCTGGTGTTGATAGACACCTACCGGAACCCAGGCCAAGTCCGAGGGGGCCTCCACTTACCTCACGACATCCACATTGTACGCCAATTATTTTCATAAAAATTATCCGATTTTTTTTGCCATGTCTTCTCTCAGATCGGCGGCTAAATTTCGCTCAGTTTAAAGCCGTGTGTGTGTGGTGTGCCTGTACATGACATGAGTATGAGTGTACGGAGTACCACAGAGCTTCGTTTGTTGTAATTCTGGTTTTTTATTTACTTTCGGTTGGTTGCTTTTCCTTTCAAAATAAAAAAAAGGAATAGATTGAGGGAAAATCCCTCGAGGATGAGATTCGACCACGCGTGAACTAACGGCCGGAAGAATCTGGAAGCTCCGCGGGGGATCGTGTGTGCTTTGCAAGTATAAATGTTGAAAAAAAATATAAATAGGAATGTATGGATGGAAAAAAAAGAAAGTAAAAAAACCACCGGGTATAAAAAGGAATAAAAGGAGTAGAAGGAACAGAGAAAGGAAGAAGATCTTAGTGGTGCAATGGTGTAGAAAATAAAACATTGTTCAATTTGTGTGTACACATCGGTGAAGGCAGACCAGAGAGACCAAAGAGGTCTTTCTACCTTTTTATTTATTTTTATTCTTCCTTTTTGTTTCCAATTTGTAAAAAAAAAGAATTTTACTTTTCACAAGTTTTCGTTTGATTTTTCTCTGGCCTTGTTTATCTTTGCTCATTGAATGTGAGAGGATTTAACGAAGAAAAAAAAATTGTGTATGTATTAAATCACAAATTTTGCTGAACATCTATTGAGAGATCTAGATGTATATTTTTTTTTTATGTGTATTTTCTAACCTGTAGATAGTTGTATGTTTCGCTGTCGCTGCCTGTGCCCGAGTACGCGAAACTGCGGGAGTTCCACCTCGCTTGAGATGCCGACCGATTGATAGCCGGCGTTCCATTTGTACCGAATATCGCGCATTGTGTATCCAACTGCCGAGAGAATAAAATATAAAAAAAGTAACGTAAAAAATAATCCAATCTAACGTACATAACAACAGTAATAAAATTTTTCAGAGGGCGAGCAAGAACTTTATTTGGAGGTTGCTTTCATTCGCTCTTTCTCTTTCTCTTTCATTTTGATTTTGATTTTCATTTTATTGAGCCTCGGAAATAGTATTGTATTACTATACTACTCCGGTTATTTATGCACATTTTTAAATTACGGAAAATGTGTCCCTTTGTTGCCTCTAAATTGTCAGGCTCTTTGTTAACCGATTTTACGATTGTCAATGCTACTGGAATTTTTCGCGCTCCAGTTTTGGATTACAGCAAAATTTAATCACACTGAATCATCATTATTGTTATCATTACCATTAGTCACTCAGAGAAACACAAAGGGAAAGAGAGAGAGAAAGAGAACAAATATTTGGGTGGAATTTTTAAAAACAAATCAATACTAACGAAAAATTTATAATTTTCATCACAAGAAATTATAATTATTTTTATATATACGTGAAAAAATTTTCTACATTACTATATTAGGACATATTAGGCTCAAAATGAATCGATAGGTTCATTTATAAATTTTCGACAAAAAATAGTACTAAAAATTTCAGACAGGTGGCGCATGGTCGCTAAATCTTCTTCTCAGAAGAGATTTAAGTTTTAAAACTTAAATAATAAAATAAAAAAAATTTTTTTTAATCTTCCAAGGAGATTTTTGTTATATTTTTCATCTAAAATGACGTATTTGTTTTTTAAAACAAATATAGAATTACAAAATTAATCATTTATTCTTTTAAATAGCCTGATATGAAAACTGGAAATACAAGGCCATTTTTGAAAATTTTTTTTACGGGTAATTACACATTTAACTTGGATTAAGGCATTACAATTTCTTGTGTTCATACACCACGATAATAACATTCCTTGGAAACGAAATCCGGTGGTAGCAATCGTTAGGTTACATCGCATTCCAGATTTTCAAATGGCATTTGGCCGCGGGCACCTGCATAGCAAGCATTTGTCAGATTCTAGATTAAGTAATCTCGAGTATTCATGATTAAGTCTCCTGATTGTCTGAGTTTTGCATTCGATTTAAATTGGTTTCGTTTCTTTCAGCTTATATACCAAACCAAACTTTACCAAATAAAAAGTATGCTTTTCTTATTTACCGTCAACGTCTTTACCATTTGTTATTCTTTCGTAAAAGTTCTACAAAGCACAGAAGATAAAATAGTAGTGAACATTTCCATTCCAATCGATAACTCAATTTTATTTTTCCATCAACTGGTGACGGTGAATACCAATTTTATTACTGTTTGCTTCGATAAAATTTAATTTATTTCCACTATTAATAATTTTAAATTCACTAAATCATTTTTATTACTTTAAAAACTTATTATGCAAATACAACCAAGTGCCATTTAAAAGGTTAAATACTTACTTACTTACTTATAAATATTTTTAATAAATTTATAATTATAACGAGTGCTATCGAAATAATTATTCAAAGAGTTTATCAACGTGCGAATAATTCAAATAAATTTTTTAAGTTAATAATGGCAACTCATTGCTTGTAAATAACTAGCAAGGTTAACGATATTAATATACATAAAACTTTATTTTATTTATTCATTTTTTCTTTTTTTTTTTAAGTACTGGTAGTATCACGAGAACATTCATAAAGTGGTCAAGGACGACAAAAAAATGTTTTTAGCTGGAGATCGAAAGAGATTGAACGAATAAAAAATAACAAAGTTAAATGTTTCGTGCAAGCGTGCTATTGTGATTACTGCAGTCCAAGCATCTATATATCTACAAATTACAAATTACAAATTATTTTAATTTATTTTAACATTTATATTACACAAAGGAGAAACTCAATTTGAAAAAAATTCAATTGAACCCCCATGAAAAAAAAATATATGTCAAAGCATATAAAAAATATATTAAAAATTTATAAATATATAAAAAATATGTATAGTAAATATATTTTTAATAACTAACTTTTGGCCGATTTTCACATATATTTTATATGTTTTAAATATATTTTAGATATATTTAAGATATATCTTAAAATACATAAAAAAATACATAGCTAAAAATATAAAAAAAATATATTTTGAATACATCTAAAATATATTTGAAATATATAAAATATATATGAAAATATATTTACTATACATAATTTATATATATTTATATATATATATAAAAAATATTTTTTATGTATTTCGATATATATTTTTTTTATATTTTTTTTTATGGGGGAAAAACGAAAATAAAGGAGAAGAGAAGCAAAGTATTTAATTCGTTTGACAGGAGGAATTAAAGTGACGATAAATAGTTGAAGGACGCGGTTGAAAGAGGGCGCTTACCTATCTTCTGTTTCTCTCTTTCTCTCGGTCCTTTTGAACGTCGCTTTGGCTGTTAGTAGGTATCTAGCGATCTATTTACTCGGTTTGCTATCTCACTCGGTGTTTTGACATAATTGCATCTGCTGGTGGATGTCTAGTCCCTTATACCGTATACCGACACTCGACATTTTGCTGGCGGGTACGGAAACTCTGAGTGCCAACTACACGATACATTGCTCGCGCGTTTTCTCTACACCAATACTCTCTTGTGAAATGACACGTGCACTCACTGCTCTTTAACGAGACTAGAAACTACCAGACGTAAAATACTTCCCGTCAATATTTAACGCAATAAAATAGAATAACGCTGTAACAAATGCACGGAAAAAAAGGCTAAGTACTTGATTAAAGAAAAATATTATCTTCTTCAAATAAAATATTCTTTTTTAATTAAAAAACTTTTTCTTTAATCAATACTACACTGATAAAAAATTTAACTTGGCTCAAGAGCAAGAATCTTGAACCAAGAACACCATTTTGAAGAAAATAAATTTCTTGAAGCAAGAAGAAAAATTCTTAAACCAAGAAAATTTTCTCGACTCAAGAATTTTTCCTCTTGACTGATGAACTTTTCCTCTTTGCTCAAGAAATTCATTTTCTTCAAAATGGTGTTTTGGTTCAAGATTCTTGAGTCAAGTTAATTTTTTTATCAGTGTATAAAATTCTTAAATAAAAACGAAATTATTCTTGAAAAAAATTGTTTTTTGTTAAAAAATTTCATCGTATATCTTATATATACTTTTGATCCAAGTTGTAAAATTTTTCTTCGCTAAAATACGAATTTTAAATTAAAAAAAAAAAATTATTAGAAAAATTTCTCGAGAATTTTTTTCTTGAATCAAGTTAATTTTTTTTTATTACAAGATAAAAATTCTTGACTTTAAAAAATAAATTCTTTTCAAAATAATTTTTTTCGATAAAAAATATTTATTTTAAATCAAAAATTTTTTTCAGTGTACTTAAATACTTTGTTCGTGTATTATTATTGTTATAAATTAAATTATCTTGAACAAATAGAGGGTGGGTAAGAATTTCGAATTAGGATTGAGTTTCTCATCTAGGGTCATGCGAATGAGATTAATTAAATAATGCATTAACTTATAATAAAAGCTTTCTCATCTCTGGCAAAGTTTTAACGAAAAGCACGTAACGCAATAAGCTCGTGCAGTATCATACATGCCGGTATATATCTATATCTACTTCTATATCCTTCTTTATGATATAAATGCAACCGATACCCGGGCACGTAACTGAATACGTGGCCCGAAAGTTCCTCTCGGCAGTACCCAGGGCGAGAACAAGAGCAAGAGGCAGTTGGTATGGGTTCAGTCTCAAGTTAATAAATCGAAAAGGAGAAACCCAGAGCGAAGAGTTCAAAGTCCCGCCGGCGAATCTAACCAACCTGTAAAAACACTAGTGGGAAAAACTAAAAAGAAAATACAAACTACTCGAGAGTCTTTCTGACTTACTCTTTCTTCACTCTCCGTTTTTCCTTTTTTTATACAGTACTTCTCTACTATGTAGTGTATATATATCTACACACCAGTACCGAACAGTTATAGCTGGTGCAGAACAACCGGAGGTATTTGAGGGCATTTTGCAAAGCGGCTTTAACCCACCCCGTTATATATTTTTTACTCTCTTGCTCTTCAGCGCCCGGAATACGCTACCAAGTTGCTGGAAAATTAAATGCTTCAGCCAGCCAACCAACCGTCAACATTTGTTAGTTTCTTTTAGTTTTTTTAAGCGACTTAACGAATTAATAAACTGATTTTATGGATTATTTTAATATTTATTGTTTACAACTATCTGTGAAAATTTTTTATATATGGCTTGATATGTTTTTAATCGTCTTATAGAAAAAAAATTTTGTAAATATTACGAAAAATTCTGTACAATTAAATTTTTATACTATGAAAAATTTATAATTTATAGGTAAAAATTTTTTGAATTTACGCAAAAAGAAAACTATAGGAAATATTCCTATAATTAGTAGAAATGGTTCTCACAATGGTTATAGGAATTATTCCTACACTGATAGAAGGATTTCTTAGCATTTAAGAAGATTTCTTTGTATTTAAGAAATCATTTCTTAAACATCATTTTTTAATATTTAAAAAATATTTCTTAAATACAAAGAAATATTTCTTAAATATTAAGAAATATAAATACTAAGAAATATTTCTTAAATACAAAGAAATATTTCTTAAATACTAAGAAATATTTTTTAAATGCTAAGAAATGATGTTTAAGAAATGATTTCTTAAATACAAAGAAATCTTCTTAAATGCTAAGAAATCCTTCTATAAGTGTAGAATGTAATAGGAATGGTTCCAATAATGGTGTGGGAATAGTTCTCATGCTATTATGGGAATGGTTCCCACACAGTAAAAAAATTTCAGTCAAATTTAACACAAATATTTGTGTTACTGACTGTTTTTACATAAACTAATGTTAATTCAACATTCTAGTGTGTTAAATCAACACACACTGAGAAAAAAGTATTTTGCTACTAAGGATATTTTTTTTGATAATCACAATACTTGGTATTGTGCTACTAAGAATAAGTGGTATTTTGATTATCACAATAAGTATACTGATTTTCACAATACCTAGGTATACTGATTATCAGTATACCAATGTAACAGACTATTAGATGTTTATAACCTCACTTTACCGGCACAAATCAATTGACTTATAAAGCTAACAAAACAAATTAAAATTAAAATTAAAAGTGTAATAATAAATTTTTTTCAAGCTAATATAATAAATATTAGTTTAAATCTATTTTTACCAGTGCATAAATCAAATAAACTAACTGTTAGTGTTAAAACGTCGATGGCAGTGACAGAGCATATATTATAGTTTACTGCGCAGAGTATAGGTCTTGAACTGACTTATATTCTGATAATCACAATACTTGGTATTTTGATTATCAAAATACCAAGTATTGTGATTATCAAAATACTTTTTTCTCAACACATAAGAATGTGAAATTCTACACACTAGTGTGTAATATTTTACACAAAAATTTTTACACTTTACACAATGACCAAAGATTTTTTACTGTGCATATACTGATAGAAGGATTTCTTGGCATTTAAGAAGATTTCTTTGTATTTAAGAAATCATTTCTTAAACATCATTTCTTAGCATTTAAAAAATATTTCTTAGTATTTAAGAAATATTTCTTTGTAATTAAGAAATATTTCTTAGTAGTTATATTTCTTAATATTTAAGAAATATTTCTTTGTATTTAAGAAATATTTTTTAAATACTAAGAAATGATTTCTTAAATACAAAGAAATCTTTTTAAATACTAAGAAATCCTTCTATCAGTGTAATAGTATAAGAACAGTTCCCAGGTTATTATGGGAGCCATCCTTATGATATTATAGAATTTATTCCTAAACTATTATGGGAACCATTCCCATTAAAGTATGGGAACTATCCCTATACTAGTATGGGAATTATTCCTATACTAGTATAGGAATAATTTCTATCATATTATAGGAATTATTTCATAGTATTATGAGAATTATTTCTATATAACGTTAAACGAATATTTATTTCTAGAATAGTGAAAAAATTCTCTCATAATATAGAGGATTGAGTGAAGCTTTTAGACAAAAAATGTATAATAGAAATGTTTTCTGTAATATTTTCTAAAAAAATATTCTTATAATAGTATAGGAGTGATTACAATAATATTATAGGAATTATTCCTACAATAATATAGAAATTATTCTTATATTATGGAAATAGTTCCCATAATATCATGGAAACTATTCATATACCATTATGGGAACTATTTCCATACATTGATAGAAGGATTTATTTGTATTAAAAAATATTTATTAATAGTTAACAAATCATTTATTAGAGACCACTTTTTAGTATTAAACAAATATTTTTTAGTATTTAAAATGATTTATTTGTATTTAATAAATCTGATATTCATTTATTAAATATTAATAAATCTTTTTAAATACTAAGAAATATTTTTAAAGACTAAAAAGCGATCTCTAATAAATGATTTGTTAAATATTAACAAATATTTTTAACTATAAACAAATTCTTCTATCAGCGTAATACTATATAAATAATTCCCATAATGGTATGGAAATAGTTTTTATACTATTATAGAAACTATTCCCACAATTTAGAGAAATAATTTCTATAATTTATCGAGTTCATTCGTATATATTATGGGCATTATTTCCATAATAGTATAAAAATGATTCCTATAATTATAAAAATGATTCCTATAATTATAGAAATGATTCCTATAATTATAGAAATGATTCCTATAATTATAGAAATCATTCTTGTAATATTATAGGTAACATTCCTATAATTATAAGAAATTTTCCTATAATTATAGAAAAATTTCCTATAATTATGAAAACTGTTCTCATAATTTATCGTTGTAGTATCTATAATGGCATAGAAAAAAATCCCATAAAATTATGGGAATAGTTCCCATATTTTTCTTTCCGTGATACATCAAAAAAATGTAAATTTAGCATTAGAAAATTTTTAAATTTTACATTGAAAAAATGCATTATATAAAACTATAAAATTATTTACGGCTAAAACTGTTATATAAATATTTATAAATAATTTAATATAATTATTTATAAATTGTTCAGACTATATGTACCCGTCTATGAAAATTGGCCATATAATAAAATTTTTTTCACGGATCTACAAATTGCTACTACATGCTTACATTTTCTACAAAAAAAATAACAATTAATATTTTTAAATTAGAAACGCATGCGCTGGCGAGATGCACAATGCGTTATTCGGTTAGTTTAA
Source organism: Cotesia glomerata (assembly GCF_020080835.1). Taxonomy (NCBI): domain Eukaryota; kingdom Metazoa; phylum Arthropoda; class Insecta; order Hymenoptera; family Braconidae; genus Cotesia; species Cotesia glomerata. The sequence goes on from NC_058163.1 coordinate 23,039,287, forward strand.
TAATTATCATAAATGTAAACATTATTATTATAAATAACATTAATTAAAAATCGATATCTGTCAATCGGCATCGGGCTGCGTAGGCTCTTGAGGAATTTGCCCGTCGTAACTGGACCCCTCGCGAGGCAGTCTTGTATTTCAGCCTCTGGCACATTATTTGCTCATTAGTTACAAATTAGCGCTTTATTATCAATCACAATCATAATTAATAATCATTATTATTATCCATTCCATTAAACGTAAAACTATTTATAAAATTAATTAATTAATAATAATTATTTAGTTTTAAAGTTTTATATTATTGCGTACATGGCAAAAAATGAAGTTGTTAGCTTGGCTTATGTACAAAGAGGCTGTCGTGTTGTTTTTATGATACTTTTACTCAGTTAATTTAAGTTACCAAACATTGCCAAAAATATAAAGTTCAAGTCCATTATTTTCCGGTGCAAAAGTATCATTGAAACATCTGGTATCAAACAGTGAAGACCCTTCGAATAAAAATGCACATATATATATTTATAAATATATAATTAAATTAAAAACATTCTTAGCATTACATTACACAAGTATATTAAATTAAATTAAATGTAGAGTAGCGTTAAATATAAATAGAAGTAGAGATTTAATTTAAAAGAATATTCATCGGTTAAATTTTTTTTTCTTGGTTATTAAGCAAAAATATTTATTATTTATTTTTTTTTACGGTCTTTTTTTAACCAATCTCAAATTGAAGAAATTCATGGAAGGATCTCGTGAATATATTGGATTTTTTTGCTATTACCCCCGTGGAGTACCGGACGATATGAATTTCCCCCGCGGGTGGAACGAAATTTTTAATAACACCAGAAGCCACCAGAGAAACCAATCATATATAAATATATACTCTTGTTCTGGTAGTCTGTGTATTATATATTATAAAATCTTTTCCCGTGTGACTTGAATGAACTTTAGATACCCGGTAGAAAATCGTCAGGGTTAAATTACATGCAGAATAAAAAAATCATGGAGAAAAGAGAAAAAAATTCTGAGAGGTTGAAAGTAGTTCAAGTGTCTCATTAGTTCAGCTTGGATATATGAAACAAGTGGCTGGGGAGAAGAAATAATAATAATATATATCCATAATAAAAATCTACAAGATCCATCTAGTTTTGCTATTCAGTATCTCTTGGTATCTTTCTTTAAATTATTTTTATTTATTCATTTAATAAAAAAAAATATGTGTGTGTACCAAAGTACACAGGTAAGAAGTAAAACTTCTTTATGACATATCATTTTTTTACTATTTACAACTTCACAGAAATTGAGTCGATAAAGCTTAAGAAAAAAAATTTTTTCCGTATTAAATTAAAGCTGTTTTAGTATTATAGACATGCATACAAATAATATGAGTAATTTATTTTATCATTGCTCTTATTATAATTATTTTATTTCATCAATTATGATTGCATCGTAATAACCATTGTTGCCATTATTTAATCTAAAAATTAGTTAATCAATTTACAAAAATTATATAACGAACTTTAATATTTATATTTCATGTAATAACTCAGTAAAAATAATTCAAAGCAGATATTTAATAACTTACTTAAGTACACAAGTTATGAGAAAATAATTGCAATTATTTACTTAAAGTAATACAATTATAAGACGACAATTAATCTTGTAGATATGCAATGATTTTATAGAATTCAAAATGAATGAATATTAAATCATTAGAAACGAATAATTAAACAAGATATAGGTATGCATATTTTTATTTTCTAATTGTTTGTTTGATTTTTAAATTATTATTTAATTTGTTTTTTTAATTTTTTTTTAAATTAATAATGTTTACTAGATTTATTCTTTACGTCGCAATACTAAATTTTGATAAAAAAAAAAAAATATGGCGCGTAACCGAAAATCGTGACGATTTTTTTTTATATCGCTATAAAATTTCTCTCATATGTCGATAAAGAAGTTTCACTTCAAAAAAAAAAAATATCTCTAATTTTAACCAGAAATTTTTTGTTATTATTACATCACATTGGTATAATTTATTCAGATAATTTATCTTGACGAGTGCTCGGCACATTGCAGATAAGCGTGTGCTCAATTGGCTGCACACAGTGCTGTCATTATAATTACAATCACTGGATGAATAAATAAATTATCATGACTCATGACCTGTGTGTATGTGTGGTGAATTAAAATTAACGAATGGGTGAGTGAATTGTGACTTTGTGGTGTAATAAAATAAACAATAATGAAAGACAAAACAAAGAGCAGATGGGCCTAGTTTTTTTTTATAAACTGGGTGGAAAAATAGTTAAGTATTAAGTCGTGTATAAGTATGTTAAAAAATGCCCGAGGATAAAATAAAATAAAAAGGAAAAACTTTTGTTACTCGTCAATATAAATTGGGACGAGTATTTACTTTGTTTTTTATATTTTTTGCTTCAGTGACCTGAAAATGAAATTAATTTGGGAAACTAAAATCTGTCGCAATTACTGAATTTTTTTTATATTTTTTTCCGAGCGTTTATTAATTTTTTTAGCGCAATTTATTTTGTGTGAATTGAGTTGACATTTTAAAAAGTTATATGAAATTATTTTATTTTTTTTTTACTGTGTATTGTTTCAAATTTGATTTATTTTTGTTAGTTTTTCTATTCACGGTCTACTGATTCAATTTATATTTATTTATTTATAATCAAACTTTTATTCAAAAATACTCACAGCTTTCGATTTCGATGTGACAAAGTTGTCGATCCATCGGGAAGTACTGTAGATTCATTGGACACGAAGCCGTGATTGTTAATCTAAAAAAAAATGCAATAAGATTTTATTTAAAGTTGAATATTTAATGCTCATTAAATAGAATAAAGTAAAATAAAAAATAAATGAGATAAAATAAATCCTGTTTGACGAAACAGTTCCTCGGGGCATGTCTACCCCATTTTTAAAACAATTTTTGAAAGCTCTCGCCTTCGGCGTAAGGAGAAAAGAGCTCACACGCGCATGACTATGCATAAATACCTCGAGTTACATTTCTCCCTCATTTTACTCTTATTTAATTACCCGTATGGAAATGCAAAGCTCTTTTAATATAAATTACTTTTCAGCTAAATGCCAGAAAGAAGTTTTTATTTCCGCGCACGGCAAATTTTTTTTATTAAAGATATTTATTTATAAATAAGGTAAAAGCCCCAATAGATGATCATATACTGGTACATGATCATATATTGGGGCTTTTACCTTAATCGGTTTTTATAAAGTTTGTGGGATTATGAATGATTTTCTTTAATAATAGATTGATTTATCAGCACTAAAACACCCGTTAGTGGTCCCCCAGGCATTTAGACAGCTTATCCGTTTTGAAACACGCTCGTACTGTCAAAATTCAGTGACCCTTGTTGGTGAATGCGATGAATGAAATGATTAATACAATCTGACAGACCGTCAATCCGGCTTTCTCGCTAAAATACCTTTTCAATGTGCTCATACTTGACTACCACAACAATAGACATCACAATATTATCTCTAATATACGGAACAGCAAAAAAAAAAAAATATAAATCATAACAGTTTGACGTAAAAAATAGAATTTTCACAAAATTTTGAACTATAAAAAATAATCTTCAAAAATTTTTTTTTGAACTATTAAAGCTTATTTTTAAATTAAAAAAATACACAGAAAGAAAAATTTCTTGACTGAAGAACAAAATTCTTAGCTCAAAAAAATTTTCGAGTGCCTGAAGGAAGACCGAAGTTGTGTTGGCCAAAGTAAAAATTTTTCTTGAAATTCTATTCTCAGTGGAAGTAATTTTTTCTTAATTAAAATTATCATAAATACTTGATACAATAAATTTTTATATTTGATCAAGATTTTTAGATACTTTAGGGAAGCAGCGCCACCTACCCCAGTTGAGAAAAAAATTTTCTCACCTTGAGAAAATTTTTCTCTTGAATATTTGATACCCATTTTATATTATTTTAGCGTGCAATTATACATATTGAATGAAAAAAAATGATGAAATATTATTTGATCTTCCCATTTGACATGTTAATCAATAAAAATATTAATGAAAATTTACTTATATCTTTATATTTAATTTTTTGGAGCAAGAAAGAAATTTTCTCAAGACAAGAAAATTTACTTCTATCAAGAACTAAATTTTTTGGAGCAAGAGGCTGAATTTTCTCAAAACAACAAGATTTTCTTGACTTAAATAAATTTTCTTGGATGAAGATACGTATTTCTTAAAGCAAGAGAATTAATTTTGTTGGAATAAGTGAAATTTCTTGTCAAAAAAAATTTTTTTTTCGCTCAAGAAAATAATTAGGAAGAAAAATATTTCCTTGGCTTGTGAACCTTTTTTTCTGTGTACATTTTTAATTGAAAAATAATTTACTATTAAACTTTGATCCTAAGCAAATAAAGAATCACACTTTATTTTTTCGATTGACATCGATAATTTTGATGCTAAACGAACTTCACTTTAATTATTTGAGATAGTAAAATCTACAAAGTAATTATTGTTAGCATTTATATAAAATTCTCTCCGTGTAAAGAATAATAGGCTTTAAATCTCTCGATAAATTTACTTCTAATGATCATTATATATTAATTCAATTCTTTGTGCAAAGAGTTCTAAAATTAAAAAATAAAAATTTTTTTTAAATATAATATCCTTTTTTTTGAATAATAAAATAACTTTTTTTTAAAAATAGATCCATTTTCTGAAAAACGTGATTAGTAATTTCGAAAGCTATAAAAAGTATTTACTAAGACAAGACAACTGTATTTATAAAAACAACCTTGTCAATACCAATCAACGTGATTTTATTCTCCACTAGCTAGAAGGAAATTTCCGATACTCTGCGGTAAATAACATTGTATGAAAATAGTGTAAATATAATCCTAAAATATTGGGCTGAAAAAGCGAGGCCATTTCGAATCCACTAGATTATTTTCCTCGGGGAAAAAACGGAATTAGCCGGGATACGAGTTAGAAGTGTATACAGTACACTAGTGGGAAACTAAAAGGCAATCGATATTAGTGTAAGGTCGAACCGTCATCATACTGCTCTGATAACGAGGCCGTCTCACGCAATCTGACGTTTCTTATTTTCCTCATTTGCTCGTCAATCATACACATTAAATTATCGTTTGGTTTTTGCCCTCCATAATCTTTCCAACATTTTCTATCGCCACATATTGATGCTAATATTAAAAAAACAGTTACTTATCCGCAAAAAAAAAAATGCTAAATTAAATCCACGGCACACGCAGAAAAAAATTTTGTTAAGATAACCTTAGATATGTTGTGGTAACAAATAAATTTGTTAACATAGGGATAACAAATTATAAAGTGAAATAACAAAATTTAGGTTATAACAAAGTTATTGATATGTTATAACAACAAAAGAGTTTTGTTACGATAGCAAAATCTTTAAGTTGATTCGACAAAATACTTTAGTTGGTACAACAAATTTTTTTGTTGAAACAGTAAAATTATACTATTAAAATAACAAAGAGAATTTGTTGGAGTAACAAAGACAATTTGTTAAAGTAATTAGGAGAATACATAATTTAAAAATATGCTATAATCAGCTATAGCTGATTTGGAAAATATTTGAACAACAAATTAGTTTTGTTATTGTAACAAAATCATTTTGTACCAGCAACAAAGTCATTTTGTGACAGCAACAAAATGATTGCGTTAGGGCAATAAATTGACTTTGTGAATTAACAAATTGGTTTGTTAGTACAACTTGAAACATTTTGTTAATGCAACTAATGGATTTGTTGCTATAACTACACTCATTTGTTACCAGAACAAATTTATCAGTTATCCCGTCTTTGGTTATTTCAACAAAATCATTTTATGCGTGCATAAAGTCCAGGAAAAAATAATAATTCGTGGCAATTAACAAGATAATTAGCCTAAATGGGATTGAATCGGGGATAGTTAAACCTTATCAGTATCAGTTTTATATGTTGGAACGGTTAAACCGATAGTTAAAGGGCACCAGGAAGTTTGAATACACCCGGTAGTTTATTTCACCCGCTTAATGTACATCTAACCGGGTTTAAATGCTCTGCGTTAGCCTTCCGGATGGACGCTATTGCCTGTGGCCAATGAAAAATTCCAATACCAGGCTTCCTGTAGTCCCTCATTCCTCATCCCTTATCATATCTACCTACTGAAAAAAAAAAAAAAGGAAAAAAAGTGGCAAGAAAATTCCCTACATTAAATTTTTCTTTTTTAATATAACTTTTTAAATATCTTTTTATCGTACCTCGGTCATAAAAAATAATCTCCCCATAAATTCAACATGCCCGTAAAATACTTTTTTCTTCTATTGTATATTATACCCACATTCGCTCTTTTGGCAATAAATTGTTATGAAATTTAAAAAGCTCTCTGCGTGTTAATTATTAAAAGTTCGTCTATTTATACTATTTATATTAGTTGTTTAATTAAAGAGATAAATCCCGCCCGATTCGCTGTCTATTGTACGAATGATACTCCGTAAAGGGATGGCTTCTGAATACAGTCCAGTTTGTTGAAATGTTAATACGGAAATATCCGAGCAGAGAGTGAGTGCTGTTCGAAGCATGTACTACCGCGAGGAATACTTGTACTGGTAATAGTATAGTACTTGTTCGATATAGTAACCAGCGCTCGTAAAATAGGATTCGAGAGTAGAAAGGTAAATACAAGACGAGAAGACCCGTGAAATAGGTTAGAGTATCTGAGATTCGATGAAAGGACTCCTGTTAATGCTTATACTACTGCTGTTGCACAGTAGTACAACCCCGTCCGACTTCTCGGGCCCCTTTAAATTGACTCAGATCCGCTTTGTGTTAATACTGTGAAAGTAAATTCACCGAGACAAGCTTAAGGGCCTTTACCTATATAAATTCATTGTTAAATTTCGGTACAGTAGCAATTTTATTACTTAAACTTCGTATTTGTATTTTATTTGTTTAAAGGGTGTTTTAGTCTAGAGACACAATTTAGGATGCTTTTTGAAGCTTTAAAAAGGAAAAAAATACCAATTGGTATATTTTTAACAATCATTTAATCATATTTTTGAAATTTTCAAGATAGTTAATTTTATTTTTTTTTAATAAACACGGAGAGAGTTAAATTGTTTACAATTATTTATATTAATAACAAAATATCGTATTAAAGATCATATAATTTTATTTCTTCTATATAAAATTTGGTTAAATTGCGACGGTCTAATTAGCAATTTGTCTAACTCCTTATTTTTTAAAGGGTGATTTTTTAACATTTTGATGTAGCAATAATCCAATTATAAGTTATTTGAATGATTCAAACCTAAATATTATATCTCTATTAGATATTAATGGCTTTTCAAAGTGATAATAAATTTTGAACTAATTGTTTTTTTCGTACAAATAGAAGATTTGTTAGACAATTTGCTAATTAGAACATCGTAATAATTAAAATTTTGAAAAGTTTCTATGAAGACATATTTTTGAATAAATTTTGAAAAAAGTTTAGAAAATCCAAAAGTGCACGCCTCATAATCTCATTTTCTAAAATAAAATTAATTAAAATGAAATACAAAAAATGCTTTTAAATCTTTCGCGCCACTGTCCACCTAGAAAAGAAAAGGTACTGTGCATGTATTGTAAACGAACCTTATTTAAATAGATATAGATATACTCTCTAAGCATGGATTAGTGAAAATTCACTTGAATAAGTGAATATTCACTTTTTCCAAGTGCCAATCTAACCACAGTGATTCGATTGGCACTTCTAAGAAATGAATATTCACTTATTCAAGTGAATTTTCACTAATTCATCTTTAGTAAGTACAAACGATTAGTGGATTTTTAGTTAATTGCTAATTATAAATAAATTACATTGAATTAGACCGTGATTTTCGAAATGACTTAGTTTTAAATCATACTGAAGCGTATAAAAAATAAATGGGCTTGATTAGTTAAGTTTTTCGGCAGTTATCGTGACCACGCCAGTTTTCATACATACATTTGACAGCCGGACGTCCACGGAATAATTTTTTTTATTTATTTAAAAAGCAAAATATCTTTTAAAAATGTCATAAGTGCTGAAATTAGTATTTTTCCATTGCATTTATATGTAAATATTGTTCTATAAGTGCAATAGAAAATAAATAGAGACAATTTTAGTTGAAAAAATCGCTTGATTTTTTTAAATCGAGTGTAGAGCACAACCTCATTCGCTTCGCTTATGAGGCGTGCAATACACAAAAATTTTTTCTTTTCAATTTCTAGACTAGAATCCCCTTCAATATATAAAAAATAAAAATAAAAATATAATATCATTTTAACAGAAATTGAAATAATATACTCACCGTATACTCCGTGTAATACTGCCAGAGTGATGTATACGAATGAACTCGTTGCTGGTGGTAGCAATGTGAAAGTACGACTGTTTTTCGTTGACAAAAAATGTATCTGGTACCCAGATATTTTTAATAAATTCCGAACCGACGCTGAGCGTTTCAACTCCAGGCCGCTTTTTAAATGCAAGCCGCGGGTCAGTCCAAAATTGCCGGAAGTAGAAATCCAACGTGAAATCCTATATTATCCCGGATGACACATAAAATATTATGAATATATATCTATATACATGTACATATGTTTAAGAGAGTTATTTTGTGACGAGGTAATTTCATTTCTCAAGCCATAATATATACATACATTTATATGTTTTGTATACATTAACTTGAGAGACGAAAATGAACGTTGAAGATACGGAACTAAATGAATATGCTAAAAGTATGATAATAATAATAACAATAATAATAATAGTAGTAGCAGCACTAAAAATAATAGTTGTTAAAGTAACATTATAATTACAGTTATAGTTGTGAAAATAATGTTATTAGGATAGCAAGTAATTTATCTAAATTTATAAAAGCTCATCTAAATATGTACATACTATATGATATAAGAGCAGAGAAGGGAAATGTTGAAACAAACTTTTGAGTAATAAATTTTTAATTTATGGATTTAAATTTATCTTCATTCGACCTCACTTCAACGTTCCTATTTAAATATTAGATTGTTTGAGTGCTTGGTTTATTATTTATAATAATAAATAATTAATATTATTATTAAACTTAAAAAATAGTCCAAGAACGAAGCCGTCGCGATCTTTAAATTCCCAATTTAATTAATTTTAATTTAATACCCTTCGTTAAATAATTAATAATAATAATATAATATTTTCTCTTAGAGTCTTAAACTAAAATAATTTTAATCGCGTAATATTTTGCAAGCAATTATCCATGCATTCTAATGGTATTTATTATTATAGCATCCATTATTTATCCTAAGGATTATTTTGTAAGAGGGTTCAGCGACCACTTCGTTTGAGGACCATGATTAATTTTACTTTGAGGATAATAATAGCGATAATAATTATAATTGTAAAAAATAAGTTGTAAAGGATTTAATTAAGATGAGTTACATTAAACAACAAGTTGGCTATCGTAGTCTTTAAACTCAACCATTACGCTGAAAGTCATTACAAGACTCAACTAGCGTAATAATAATGATAATAAAAAATAAAAGGATTGTTATCAAAGGATTTATGATACTGATTAGAGATAATAATGAAAAGAAAAATAAAAACAAAAGTAATAGTGTTTAAACTTTTCTAAAGCTTTAAACTCTTAACTATAGTTCGGTGTTAGTTCAGTGACGCGGTCGTTAGAGGCGCTCAGTAAGTCACGTGATCATTAGTACCGAAATGGTTCTTCGTTTCTTTTATTTATTTTTCTTCTTCGACTTCGTACTTTTTCTTTTATTCCGTTCGTCAGGTAATGAAAAGAGTTACCGGTTCGTCTTAAATCAGTCCGATACCTTTTTGCTTTTGCTCTTAAAAAGTCTCGAGTTCGATAACCGCAAGATTGACTGCTACTGAGAGCTTAAGAGTTACGGCTAATTTTCATGATAAGATACTTTTTTTTTTATTTAAATCAATACTTTAGTATCATTATTATTACTAGCATCCTTGCAGTCACTATGTGACTGCCGTGACTTGTAAAATATAAATAAATAAAATTTAGCTTTATTAAGTAATGACTTTTGTTAAATTGCACTGTACTTTTTTGAATATTGACGTTTTTAAAGATATGAGCTCATCCCGATGTTACACTCATCAAGAGCTTTCATTTGAGTACCCACATGCATTTTTGATATATTTTTTATATATAATATATAAATATATAAAATATATGAAAAATTGATGTGGGTACTTAAATGAAAGGTCTTGATGAGTGTAACATCGGGATGAGATTATATCTTTAAAAACGTCAATAGTTCTCAAGATACAAGGTCATTTCTTAATTATTGATATTTCTAAAGATATAAGCTCATCCCGATGTTATACTCAAGAGCTTTCATTTGAGTACCCACATGCATTTTTGATATATTTTTTATATATTTTATATATATCAATATATAAATATATAAAATATATGAAAAATTGATGTGGGTACTCAAATGAAAGGTCTTGATGAGTGTAATGTCGGAGTGAGCTTATATATTTAAAAATGTGAATAGTTCACAAAATACAAGGTCATTTCTTGATTATTGATATTTTTAAAGATATAAGCTCATCCCGATGTTATACTTATAAAGAGCTTTCATTTGAGTACCCACATGCATTTTTGATATATTTTTTATATATATATATATATATATATATATATATATATATATATATATATATATATATATATATATATATAATATACATAAATATATGTAATATATAAAATATAAGAAAAATTGATGTGGGTACTCAAATGAAAGGTCTTGATGAGCATAACATCAGGATGAGCTTAAATCTTTAAAAATGTCAATAGTTGACAAGATACACGGTCATTTCTTAATTATTGAAATTTTTTAAGATATAAGCTCATCCCGATGTTACACTCATCAAGGCTTTTTATTTGAGTACCCACATGCATTTTTGATATATTTTTCATATATACATATATATAACATACATAAATATATGTAATATATAAAATATATAAAAAATTGATGTGGGTACTCAAATGAAAGGTCTCGATAAGTGTAACATCGGAGTGAGCTTATATCTTTGAAAATGTCAATATTTCACAAAAGAAAAGGTAATTTCTTAAGTATGTATCTAAAGATAGAGCATTTTCTAGATTGACTATCGGTGAGAATGATATGAAACCTTTAAAATTCAAGTCAAGATCTTTGCAATGACTTAAAATTTTTCTAAAAAAACTGATTTTATCATATGACTATCCTGGACACGAAATTTTTCTTATTCTCTTAATAATATAGATTATCTTTAGAAAATAAAAACTACGACAGCCATATTGTTGGATAATTACTAAAACAATAGTTGACTCGTTTAAAGGAGTGGGTGTTTATATCAAAGGAATTAAATTAGAGACGTGATAGAACGTCACGAGGATATGTGTTAAGGTTAAGAAAATAAGTCCATACATATGTATGGATGTATGTATAAATCAAAATAATGGTTATGATTAAAATATGTAATATGAAGAGAAGAGAAGAGCTGAAGAATAAAATTTTCTGTAGAGTAGTTAACAAAATATTCATGCTGCATGCTCAGTAGTTACGTGCGTGCCTTTTAGTGAATAACACAATATTAGTCTGCTTATATGTATGTTAATATTAATGTTAATGTTAATATTTTATAAAAAGATATGTATATTTAATGCACATGTATCTTAGGGCACGGAATCCTTATATGCGCTTTTGTGAATTTTCTAATGCCATCCTCTACCGCATGCCTTGCGAGTGTGAGTCGAAAGAGCTCACTGATAAATCCCAGGCTTTGCTTAAAGACCAACTGAGTCTTGTTGTATTTTAAAAAACGTCTAAGCTCTTATCTCTTTGACGTTTACTTTTTATAAAATAACATAAATAAATTTTTTAAAAATCTAAATAAAGATTTTTGGTTGCAAGAGCCCGTAAAGCCATTTCTGGGTGGCTCTCTTGGCAAAAAGCTGTAACTTTTCTCAGTTCAGGGCAATACATTTCTTAGACTTTAAAATTTTGTCTCTATTTTCACTGCACTTTTCCTCCTCGGTATCTTTTTATTATTTTTATTTATTTTTCTTATACCTATATACACATTTATTTTACTTTTTTTTTTTTTTAAATTTATTTCTCTGGTATCTCGACAAGTTATTTGCTTCGTAACTTTAAAGTTGTAGACCGAGAATAGCCGGTTCGATTTATCGTAAGAATTAAATAGATATTCTCAAGATAAAATCCAAAAAATAAAAAATTTTTGTGAATTCTTTCAAAACTTTTTACTTAGACAACTAAAAGCAACACGAAAATCCATTACGGTATTGTCGTTTATAATTTATCATTTTATATATTTTATATTTCATCTGTTTGAGGATGAATGAATATTAATTTTAATATTAATATTAAAATATAACTTTAAGAATTCAATCTAAGTCTTAGTAAAAAAATATATAAAATTTTTTTTATCAAACTCTTTTACTTACTTCCCGTTCTTTTAATAGGTCGCCGTAAAAGTTAACAGTCAAGTGCTTAATGGAACTTGTGCGGTATTACTTATTTTTATTCTCTGTCTCTGTACTCTAGTCATTTATATTTTTATTCAACATTACGACTTTTTCAACTTTGGATTATTGCATTAAGAATAATAAAATTTTATTAAAATTATTATAGAATTTCGCGAAAAAAAAATGTTTTTAGATGGTCAATTTTTATATTGAGTTTTATATAGTCATATATGAACATAAAAAAAATTATAAATTTTTATATATTTTCAATGAAAAAAATTTTTATTTTTTTGAGTAGAAAAAATTATATTACTGTGAAAAAAAATATATTTAGGTAAAAATTATCATAAAAAATTCTAATTGAATTTTATAACAAAAATGTGAATTTTTATTTTATAATTTAGTTTATGAAATTTAACTCTCTTGCAGCGAGAAAATTTAGCTATCATGTGCCATCTACCGGAGATTTTTAAGATCATTAATAAATTAATAAAAAAATTATATACACTTCTAAGATTTAGTTCTATTGAATAAGATTTAGTAACAGATATTAAATTATTTAGTAACAAATCTTTCATTACCAAATATTTAGTAATAAGTACTAAATCATTTATTAAAGCCCATTTAGTTCCACCAAATAAATATTTAGTAGTATTTGACAAATGATTTATTGGTACTCAATAAATGGTTTATTGGTATCAAAAAAATTAATTTTTTAACTTATTTTCGTGTATAACCTAACTTTTTAATTTAACATAAATCAAAATAATTAAAATAAATAATTTTAAGTAAAAATATAAGGTATTATAAAAAAAGAATCTTATTAAATTATATTTTTTTGTTTGAGACATTTATAAAATTTGAAATTAAACAAGTTTTTAACATATCAATACTAGACAAATTGAAAAATGTAAACTAAACTCTACTGAGAAATGAAATATAAGCCATTTGGGAGTATGTGTTTTTTCAAAGGGAAGATAAATTTACCAAAATCGAGCTGAATGAAATAATCTGAGTCAGTGCCAAAGAAATATTTAATGCCTGTTACTAAATATTATTTGGTGGAAATAAATATTTATTTCCATGTAATAAGGCATTGTTCATATAAAGAAATTATTTGTTAAGTTGTAACGAATAATATTGATGCACTGATCGAAGGATTTAGTTCTATTTAATAAGATTTAGTAACAGATACTAATTTTTTTAGTAACAAACCTTCCATTACCAAATATTTAGTAATAGGTACTAAATCATTTATTAAAGCCCATTTAGTTCCACTAAATAAATATTTAGTAGTATTTGACAAATGATTTATTGGTACTCAATAAATGGTTTGTTGGTATCAAAAAAATTAATTTTTTAACTTATTTTAGTGTATAACCTAACTTTTTAATTCAAAATAAATCAAAATAATTAAAATAAATAATTTTAAGTAAAATTATAAGGTATTATAAAGAAAAGAATCTCATTAAATTATATTTTTTTGTTTGAGACATTTATAAAATTTAAAATTAACCCTTCGTCACTCGCGTCATGAGCAGATCGCCGCCTAACAACTACTCAACCTATAGAGACGCAAGTGACGTAGGGTTAATTAAACAAGTTTTTAATATATCAATAATAGAAAAATTGAGAAAAGTAAACTAAACTCCACTAAGAAATGACATATAAGCCATTTGGGAGTATGTGAGTTTTCAACGGTTTGATAAATCTCCCAAAATCGAGCTGAATAAAATAATCTAAGTCAGTGAATAAGTTATGTATCACATAAACATTGGAATTAAAGCATAGCCATCTACCGACAATACTTACCAAAGAAATATTTAGTACCTGTTACTAAATATTATTTGGTGAAAATAAATATTTATTTCCATGTAATAGGCTTTGTTTATATAAAGAAATCATTTGTTAAACTGTAACAAATAATATTGATGGATACAAAATATTTGTTTCTCCCAAATAAATGAATAAAAATTTTGTTACTCAATCAGTTTAGTACTCCTTACTAAATTCTTCTATCAATGTTTGCGCCACCTACCGGAGATTTTTAAGACTATAATTAATAAAACAATTATATATGATCATATGAGGCCTAATATTGAGGTATCAAGTCACATAAGGACATATTAAAAATCATGGATGGATATATCAGACAATTTTTTCAAGGAATGGCACAAAACAGTACCTAGTTCATGAAACTACTTTCAGCTTTCTCCCATTGTTTCCTAATGGCGCGTGTAAATAAAAACCCAAGTCGTAGAGGTATTTTTCGTACAAAGAGAAGGAGAGTTGATATTGGTAAGAACAAAGGGATAAAGCATCATCGGCTTTGGTAGACTCTATCGCAATTCATTTCCCTTTGAGAGTCCAACTATTTGGAGCAACTATCCGCACAGTTTTCGAGGGATACTCTGCAAAGGGATAAGGGAGCTAGCTTCTGGGTTCTCTCTGGGATATTGGGAGTCTAAATACGAAAAAGAGGAAACTTTCTTTTCAATAAAACCGTGGTAGAATGCTCTATATATAATGTAATAATACAAGTATTAGAGGGAGAATGCGGTTGAGACAAGTGATCAGCTGGAAAGATAAAGAATAGGAGATATGCGAGTGGTATTATTCTTCGGGGTTGATTCATCGAGGGTAAAATAAGATGACGAGGCCGGAGGGGAGAAAGTTGAGCCAAAGGGTGAACCAAGGACGTAAAGACGACTCGGCTATTAGGAGGACATAAGGAGTTTATGGGTGTCAAGGGATCCCAGAGTAATCCAACAGTCTCCGGCGTTTTGTATTCAACTTTCAAAACTTTATTTGTTTAAATGAACCAAAATTTTATTTTATACGAAAAGAAAAATGGATTACTCGTAAAAAAATTTCTGATATGGTCATATGTTCTAAATTTATCATCTATTATCATATTAGCCTATGTACGAGAATAAGATGATCATTTTTGCAAGAAATGTGGATCACTATAAAAAATCAGAAGTGAATTTTCACTTTTCTTGTAGAAATTAGAAAAAAATATTGATGCAATTTTTTTTTAAGTATTAAAATTTATTTTTTATCAAATTAAGGAAAAAAAAATTTTTTTTCATGTACGACCACAATTTTACTTGTATAAAAATATTGGATTGCTTCGTTTGAGACTAAAATTCTTGAATGAAAAATTAGTTCTAAAATCTAATTGAAAAAAAAAAAAAAATTTATTTATTACCCGGAAAAAAGTAAACTGTAATAAAAAATAGTTGATTTATAATAAGTAATAATCAACTGCTAAAAATTACCATTTCAAACAATAAAATCGTGATTTTACTAATCACTTTATAATATTTATCATATTAAAAGCTGCAATTTATACTTTACATGGAAGAAAATACTATTTCAAACAGTAATATTCGCTATGTGAATGTCGAAAATGTTAAAGTATAATAATTAAGAATTTTGACTTTGATATTTATCATTTCGTACCTAAAAAATGATCGCATGATATGCAAAAAATATAAAATACATTTACTAAATTTCCAATACAAGCAACGTCAATATTTACAAAGTAAAATGGTAAATTTTAAACACAACGCTAAAAATCAAACTATAACTATTGATTTGCTTGGACTGGTAAAATGTATATTTTAAGAGTAGAATTTTTACTGTTTCAAATGTTAAATTCTCCTAGATTGAGACCCCCTTCTCCTCATTTGAGTTCTCCATTCTCCTCATAGAATGGATTATATATTGAAACGGCAATTTTTACTGTTTGAAACTGTAATTTTTTAAGATGACAGCGTCGTTATTTACTATAGTGACAGTTACTAATCACTTATATTCAATATTAAATTATAAATAGTGACTTTTACACTTTCTACATTAAGTTCTGTAATATTTATATTTTTGCCACCCCGATGTCTGCTGTATTATTTGAAACTATAAAAATTAACCGGAATCCGAGTGAATTTTTTACTTTTTTCCGTGCATATAAGAAGTGATCAAAAATGACATATAGACTCATATAGCCATATCAACTCTAATATGGGCACATGAAAAATTATAGATGGCCACATCAGAAAATATTTTTTACAGACAGATTATCTCTTTAAAAAGTGAAGAAAAAATATTTTAAAACAAAAAGTCGGGATTGTCATTTTAAAGAGGGTTTTCAAGTGGATGGACTATAAACTAGCCAAATGCACCTGCCATCCACTTGACGTAACAGTATGGCTACTTAGACCTGGCTGCAAATAATCGTCTCTTGACATTTTTTATTATTTATTTTCCTCGCTCAACATTTTCCAGCTCTTGTTGTCTCTAGTCTAGTCTGGCTCTCAGCTCCTTATTGAAAAATATTTTTAAAGAGAAAAAAATAAAAAGGATTTTTGAGATGTTTAAGATGTTTGCTCGTTCGAGTGTCTCGACTTAAATCACAACAATAATAATAATACCAACAACAACAACAACGAAAAAAAAAAATGATAATAGTTTACGTCGACTGTCGGTTGTAAAAACGAATTTAAATATTGAAGACAGGATTTTGAATTGAACGTCTCGTCTGACGGTCCACGTGACGATTTTCTCGAGTAGAAAATAAGTTCCTGTATGTACAGATATAGGGACCGAAGAAAACGGCGTTTGCTTTCTATTCGGAGCAGCGTAGTATAGTATATGATCTCGTTTAATTTCAGCGACGGCGTGTGTTGGGTACAACGCATTTGGCGACTCTCCAGGCGCACTGCGGCCCTGTTGTCGTCTCGAACAACTCGGTGGCTGGCTGGCTGGCTGGCTGGCAATCCCCGGGGATGATGGTCTCGAGGACGTCGCGGGTGGTACCGACCCACCGCGTAATATCACGACACCACTACCAAACTAAAAGGTATACTCAACTCAACTCCTCCTCGTAAACGTGAGCTCCACCAGCTGAGACACTAAATTCGTAGCTGGGGTTTATAAGTATATTATCATATTATATGCCAGCTCTGCGCTGTAAGGGGGATTTTTTGCTACCGATCGGAGCTCCGCGTAAATCATCGTCTTTGCTGATTTTGTTTTTCTTTCGTTATAAATATAAATCTATACTTGATAATAACAGCTCTTATTTTCTTCAATTATGATAAGAGCAGCTTGCAAAGATTACACGGAAAAAACAAAACTCGAAAAATTGCATTATAAATAGTAATAAGTGTCTCGTCGTATTAAAAACTAGAAAAGTTACAATTCGAAATAACATTTTTCTAAATTTAAACTTTGAATATTAATTTTATTTTTATTTATTTATTTATTTATTTATTTGAAAATATATGCCAAGGCAAATGCCGAATGGCAAGGTGTATACAAAAATGTTTAAATATAACATTTAACATAGTATCACGTAAGAAATACTGAAGTTTTTGGTGAGCAATAAAATTTTATACATAATTAAAGACAATAATTAATTTGATTATTTTAAACAACTGGGATATTTTAAATTGTACAGAACAATTTGATATGTTTGAAATTAAATTTGTCATAACCAGCGAATTTAAAAAAAAATTTTTGAAAGATAAAAAGAGTCAATGCAAGTTCTAGCAAATATTCAAACATTTTGTTCTTGAAGATTTCTAGACTCTGTGAATTTATGACTATTTTCAGAGCTTTCTATATAATATTTACATTTTACAATATAATTCTTACAAAATCTGTAATCCTCAGATTCGGTAGAATCTGGCGCCAAGTTCCGTTCAAATCCGTTGTAAACGGAGCGCCAGACTACCGACTGTGTTTACTGTAAGCAGAACGGTTTTTTGAGGTTGCGAAATTTTATTTAATTCTACGGTACTTTTTTTACCCAATTTGTTTATCATAACAGTAATTCATCATTTATTTCACCGTATTAATTAATTATATTCACTTATAACAATTTATTTATTTGAAATTATTAAATTTTATCAGCACATACTATAGCTCGCTCACAAATTTCGATCCTGACTTTTTTTTGATGGAGAACAGTCAGCGCCACAGACTAGATAAAATAAAAATGTGTAGTAATCCTCCTATAGATACGCAACTACAGTTAAAAAAAGTAATTCACAGCTTACATTTACGGCCGCCAGGGTGCACTGGAATTATATCTACATAAACTGTAGCTTCGAGGGGATAGTTTGCAGTAAAAAATGCTGCCAACGCGAGATTTAAGTTGGTACCAATTGTAAATTTTCATTATAATTACAAAAAATACTAAAATCCGAACAAAAATAGTTTCACTGTAAAAAAATTGCACCAAGTCCACGTTCATAAGACTATTAGGAAAAAAAATTTTTTTTTTCTTTACAAAAAGATACAAAATAAAAAAATTAAAAAATCCAAGTAACCGATATGATTGTTTATGATTTTCGGAAATTAAAAAAAATCTTATTGTAAATTTAAAAATTAAAAAAAAAATTTTAGAACGTATTTAGTGTGCGTGGTTGCAAAATATTTTACTTTTAATGAAATTCGTAAAATCTATTTATTAGGACTTTAAAAAAATTGAAATACACAATGACACACACCAAGTACGTTCTAAAATTTTTTTTTTAATTTTTAAATTTACAATAAGATTTTTTTTAATTTCCGAAAATCATAAACAATCATATCGGTTACTTGGATTTTTTAATTTTTTTATTTTGTATCTTTTTGTAAAGAAAAAAAAACTTTTTTTTTTCCTAATAGTTTTATGAACGTGGACTGGCGCGATTTTTTTTACAGTGAAACTTTTTTTGTTCGGATAACTACAATCTGAAACTGTAATTTTTCCAGTTTTCATCATGGAACGCCATGTTACATTATATAATGTAATTTTTCTTTTTTTCGTGTAGAACAATTTGGTTAAATATTACATTTTTGGGTCAATAATACCTTTCACGTTTCGTCAATATTATTTTGACATTATTATGACTTAATATTTATATTTTTTATAATCAACAAGCATTATTATAATTAATCCAAAAACGAAGGTCAGAAACTAATAATTAGTTGCCCATATTAGCACATTTTCTGCTTGATGTGACCATATATGGTCTGTTATGTCTATATATAATTTTTAATATGTCTATATTAAGCTCAATATGGTCAAATATGTCCAGATATAATTTTTCTATAGAAGATAGTTCTAAAAAACCCCACCAGGTGGCGCATTGTCGTTAAATCTTCTCCCTATTAGAAAGTTAAATTTGAGGAGTTAAATATCACATTTTTGGGTCAATAATACCTTTCACGTTTCGTCAATATTATTTGGACTTAATATTTATATTTTTCACAATCAACAAGCATTATTATAATTAATCTAAAAATGAAGGGCAGAAACTAATAATTAGTTGCCCATATTAGCACATTTTCTGCTTAATATGACCATATATGGTCTATTATGTCTATATATAATTTTTAATATGTCTATATTAAGTTCAATACGGTCATATATGTCCAGATATAATTTTTCTATCAAATATAGTTCTAAAAATCCCCAACAGGTGACGCATGGTCGTTAAATCTTCTCGCTTTTAGAGAGTTAAGTTTCAGGAGTTAACTCATGAAGTAAAAATAATATCCTAACTCTTTTAAAGAACTTCTTTGACAATTATTTTTAGTTTAATCAATTTCTGAACTAATTTCGATTTTCTAAAATATGATAATTGACGTACACATTTTCTAAAAAAAAAAAAAAAACACTAAAATTATAATAAATTAATTTTTTATTAAAATATATAGTATGACATGGTCATAGATATGGCTAAATCTAAAAATTGATCTAAAAATTGAACAGGAGTTGAAGTATGAAGTAAAAATAATATCCTAACTCTCCTAAGGAGCTTCTTTGACAATCATTCTTAGTTTAATCAATTACTGAACTAATTTTGAATTTCTAAAACATGATCATTGACGTACACATTTTCTAAAAAAAAAAATAAAACACTAAAATTATAATAAATTAATTTTTTATTTTAATATATAGCTTAATATGGTTATAAATATGGCTAAATATAAAAATTGATCATATTAAAAAATTTTTAGCAATAGTTTATCCACTTATGCGTCTTATTTTCCAGACTGTAAAAAATCGGCCAATTAAATCTCTTGAAATTATAGAGAAGATTTAAATCCACTTTACTCGCGTATCAATACTTAACTTTTTAAAGTGTAGAACAGAAATCGTTATCATTATCACGATGACACGTATGAAAAACAACCGACTGGGGAAATCTTAGCCGTTGGTATCGAGAGTAACGTCTGAAGAAACTTAACCAAAGATAATTCGATTGAATTGGGTCACGAGTTTCAGCAAAAAATAAACGCTTATCTCGTTAGCAAGAAAAAGGTATCTGGGGATCCTGCGGAGCTGTCGAGCTCGAGAGAGTTAGGGGTATAAGAGTCTAATGCAGGATCGAGAACGAGATAAAAAATCAACCGAGCTTAAGACTACAGATAATCTCTCTTGAAAAGGTACAAAATGTTTAAGGTTCGGGAGGACTAATGCCCGGTAAATATACCAAAAACCTTGCCAAGGGTTCTCCAGCCCCTTTATCACCAGAGAGGATGTTACATTGAGGGTTTTGCGTTAATATATAATATGTAACATTACTTCAGGCGTGATCAAACTCTGGTAACTTGAAAAATCGATTGAAAATGCCTCCGTTTATTTAAAGTTGTTTTGAAACGACCGTCCCACCTTATTTGTGATCCTCTAAATCGCTTAAATACTTGCCATAAAAATCATCTTTCATTTCTCCCCAATTTGAATTAAAAAAAAGTGCCATTCGGCCATACCCGACATGGATAGGTAGATTTCTCGTTTGAATATTAAAAAAAAACACCTTATTAAAAGGTAATAATGTCCTAAAATTTATTTTTTATTATATTTTTGCAAATAACGATATCAGACCGATTACAAAAAATGTTTACTCAAAGAAATCTATATAAAAAATTAGATTTGTAACAGATGAAAGTCATTTGATGATAAAAGCTAAAAATTTATTTATTCTAGATTTTTTTTAATTTTCCCAAATACGAAATAAATTGAAAAATATATCAAAAGGTGACAAATAATAGCTCAAATTAAAGATAATTATGTTAATTTTAACATAAATTTGATAGATTTAAACTATCTTTTACGACATAAAAATTATTTGAAGAAAAAGGGCCGAAATAAGTTCATTGAAAAATTTTTGAAAATTTTCAAAATAACGAAATTAATTAAAAAATTCATTAAAACTAGAGAAATGATAGTTTATATTGAAGGTAATTAAATGAAGTTTAAGATGAATATGATAGATTTTATCTATCTTTTACATCTGGAAAATTATTTTCATAAAATCTACAAAATTCAAAGTTTTTTGAAAATGAAAAAAATTTTTAAACACCCACAACTCGTAAACTAACCGGCCGATTTTGCTTATCTTCGAACTTGATCTTGGTATTGATACACAGAATAAGCTCACGAAATTTCATGACGATCGGTTATATTAATATTTACATACATAAATACATATATAAACTTTTGAGCCAATTTGAGACAAAATTTTCTAAAAATTACGATATGAGACCGGTTACAATAAATAGATTTCTAAAGAAATCTACCTAAAAAAAAATTGATAGAATTTTTTTTTAACCCAGAAAAAAAGTGTCGCTTTAATTTCACCTTAAGATTTAATTGACAAGGTATGCGGTAATGGTCAAAAGCAAATACAAGCTGCAAAGCTTACCAAGCAATTTATTTTTGGTTTATCTGGACAAACAAACCCCAATCCCTTGACTAGCGAGCAGAAAAACGTTCGGAATTATTTTTACAGCTTCAAAATACATTAATTAGATTTAAAAAAGAAAAAAAAAAGTAAATATAATTTGATAAAACTCGAGTAAATTTTTAATCCTCTGATGAATAAATGTCTTTGAGCTTTAGGTATATTAATTTACAACATAAATATAATAAAACGTATATGTATAAATTATCTCCCTCAAATAAAATATTAACCTAGCGGAAGGCATACTAAAATTGAAAATGTAAATTTATTCAAAATATATATATCATGTATAATTTAAAAGCAAACTTCACAAACAATTTTTATCAATTATCTTTTTGACTATTTAATTTTTTTTTTTTTAAATTAATCAAATTGAATTTTTGAAGTGTAAAAAAAAAGACCAAACGTTTTTCCATTCATTTAAATTTAAATACCTTCTACAGTTGCTAAATGGATGCACAGTATAATAAATAACAATTATAAGATTAATAATAATCATAGTAAATTGCAATATGCAGTATGAAAGCATACACATGACGCGGCGGCGGCCAGAAGCGCACTGCACACACTGACAATATGATTTCGTAGCATCTCGACTTTTGTATCATGTCGATTATAATTTATTTTTTTAAAATATCTTTTAACCACTCGTTTATTTATTTATTTATTATTGTTTTGAATCGCAACCCGAGTCATTTTCGAGGTTTATTTGCAATCCACGGGGTCCTTCGTAGGATGCAATTCCGTCACACATTAATAACCAACAGCCAGCGTAATTAATTAATCCCTCGAAAAATTAATTAGCTCGCTATTGTTGGTTTAAATTGTGTGCAAAGATTTAATTAGCGAGACTTAGATTTTATTTAGTTTAATTTTTAGTAAATTTTGAGTTTATTTTTTTATTAATTTAGTAGGAGTTGTCGGGATAGGATCGATTAATTTGGAGAACAAGAGAAATCGCGAGTCACGTTCCAGGTGACAGTGTCGATTACTTGATTTGGTTTCCGCACAGGGCTCAACACCTGGGGTCCAGTCTCGTACATTCAGTTTCAGTATTTTTGATTGGAAAAATTAGAAATTATTTCCATGAGGGTAAAGCCCTCGAAACACCTCTCGGGGTTTCTCTCTTTCTCCCTTTAATTTTAGCCAGATTATCCTCACCTCCAAATTTGTGATTTTAGATCGAGTTTATCAACAGAATTTTGTATCTTTTTTTTTTTTTTTTTGGATTAAAATTTAGATATAATTATAATTTATAAATTTTAACCAATAGTGCGTTAGCGGTCGATTTAAATTTTGATTTTTAATTTTATTGTTTTAGCGGTTAATTTGAATCTGAATGTACAAACCGGAACTTCAGTCGATTGCTACTGGAATATATCATAATAAATACAGAATATTATGCTAAACCTAAAAGTACGAAAAAAATTTTAAATAATAGTAGTAATAATAATAACAATAATAAATGTCCATATATTGTTTACATAAATACGACTGAACATTTACGATTTATAATCAGTAGTGGCCTACGGAGCTCCAGTTTCAAGTGTCCAAACAATACCCCCATGAAATTTATTTATATAAGAAATATATATGCTATAAAAAATATTTAAAAATACATTTTAAATAGACAATTTTTGGATATATTTTTTATATTTTTACTTTAATTGAAACATATTTAAAATATATCAAAAATTCATTTTAAATTATATATTTTTCATATTTTTTATATAATTAAGGTAGTAAGGGGAGAGCAGTAACTATACATAGAAAAAAAAATGTTCTTGAATCAAGTATATAATTTTGAAGAACTTAATATTCTTGATTTGAATACACAGCAAAAAACTTTGCGTCATTGCGTCAAAAAATTTTGTGTTAAAAATTTTTGTGTTAAATATTTAACACTTTTACATGTAAATTTAACATTTATTGTGTTAAATTAACACAAAAAAGTGTTAAATTGACACAAAAAAGTATTAAATATTTAACATAAAATTTTTTATTGTGTAGAAAAATTCTTGATTTAAGAATTTTTCGTCTTGATTAAAGACAATTACCCTCTTCAAAATGATATTCTTCGTTTAAGAATTTTTCTCTTGAATCAATTTAATTTTTTTTTCAATGATTTTTCTCAATATATAGATATACATTTAACATTGGCTAATGGCGGCATTTATTTTTCTTTTAATTAATACACTTCTTCTAATCTTTTTTCTAATTAATCTTTCTTCTGATTAATCACTAAAATATTTAATTTCATCCATAAGTTTTATAAAAATATTCACCGACAGTTTTACGAGAAAAGTTCAGAAATGTATCAATGTTATGTCATTAAAGTTAGCCGACGTTTTTAATTTTTTAATTTTTTTTTGATAATTAAATTAGAACAAAAAAATATTTTTTTTAAATTGCACTGTCAGTTTTTTAAATTTTTTACGTATGAAATTTTTTTTTTAATTTTTTTGTAATCATTTTTTCAATAAGAAAAAATTATAAAAATTTTTAGATGTCGGCTAACTTAATTTTTATATCAATGTTCGGAGGTTACCCCATAGGACCAATGTAAAATTACTCAACTTCAAAGTTAATTATTTATTTAAATAATCGGGCAATTCCCTTCAAATTTTCGGAATTTATTTAGATATATTTAAACTTGATATTACTAAAAATTCAAGCCTTTTATCAAAAGTTGCCTTGATGCTCGTACTACCTTAAAAATATTTTGAAAAAATTAAAAGAAATTTTCACAGTAAAAAATTTTACGTCTTTTCGTCAAAAAATTTTGTATTAAATATTTAACACTTTTATGTGTAAATATAACATTCATTCTGTTAAAATAAATACAAAAAAGTGTTAAATATTTAACAAAAAAATTTTTAACACAAAATTTTTTACTATGTAGTTGTATAAAAAAAGCATCTTTAAGAAATATTATATACAATGATTAAATTTTAATTTATTTTAAGCATAATTAAAATCTAAAAAATATGTCTATTTAAAATATATTTTTAATTTTTTTCACGGGGGTAAAAAAGTCCTCTGAGTTTTTCCTCCAAACTTAAAAATTCACTTAAGTTTGAATAAATGCAAAGAAACTTTCAATAGATCGGTGTAAAAGCCTTTGCTCGTTAAATAGATAAAAGTAAACAAAATACCAACCAGAGCGGAGCTTTACATACAAAGCGATAAGATTTTAGACAGTGATAGTGACAGAGATGTAACAAAACGTATATATGTATATATTTAATAGATGAAGATAGAGATAAAGACAGAGATAGAAACAGAGAGAGAGAGGAAAGATCTAATGAAATTCGTAGCGAGTGCCAAGCCCGAGAAATTATCTTCGACTTCCGGTCCAAGCCAGAGCGTAACGTAACGGTTTTCCATTAGAGGTTTGGCTCGTTAAACGCCCCAGACCCAAACCCAGACGTACATTCAAGACGCCTTTGTACTCTACTACATTTGAGTTCCTTCGACTTTAGCGCCAGCTATAGCTTAAAGACTCAACGATTTGCTTCTATTCGAGCTTTCGTTCAATTAAAATAGTATATGTTCGTCTTCATTTCGTACTATATATTAATATATACACCTATTTAATTAAAATAATAATAATTAATTAATTTAAAAAATTAATCTTTAAACTATAGCTTCACTTTTTATTTAAAAAAAACTCAGAGGATTTTTATATTAAATATTAAATTATTAAATAATAATTATTTTGTTTTGGTTGAACTTGAGCTCCGCGGGTTTGGCCATGCATTGTAACACACATTGTTTATACACAAATTAATAATTAAAAATTAATTGTGTATATAAACGCAATCAATCACAATAGATATGATAAACGAGATTGTCAAATATAATAATTATAATAATTTATAAAATGTGAATCTTGCGAAGACTGTGGAACGTAGTAAGGTTCCCTTGTAACAGTACAGCCAACCAAACAGCCGTGACGAGCTAAAAATATTGTTAGTTAAATCTATAAGTTTTTTTTTTTTTTTTTTTTTTTATTCAGCGTCTTCTGTGTTTTTGTATCTCAAATGACAAGCTCTTTAGTGGAAAAATGTTGATCCGTGGATTAAAATTGTTGTTGAATAAGTTGAGTGGAACGCGAGCGAGCATCAATAACAATAAAATGCAAAACAAACTCCCGATTAATACAATCCAAAATCAAAACGAACAGTAACAAAACACAGGCAACAGTTAGTTAAACACTTTTTATTTATTTCTACTGCCGTAAAAAAAAACAATAAACACTAAATTGACGCTTGCTCGCTGGCTTATTTTGGAAGGAAATTTTTAGTGTGTATACTCGTGAAAAAATTTTTTTGATATGGCCATATATAGCTTAATATGTTCATAAACAATTTTTTGATGTCCATATGTCATAATATGGCCATATATGTCATTAAATGGCCATATATGTCATAATATGGTCATATATGTCGAAATCTGACCATATATATCATTATATGGTCATATATAATAATATGGCCATATATTGCCAAATTATGGCATATATGACCAGATTATGACATATATTGCAATATTATTACATATATGGCAATATTATTACATATATGGCCATGTTATTACATATATGGCCAGATATATTGGAAATATATAGCCAGACTATGGCATATATGGCAATGTATTATCAGATTATGGCATATATGGCAATATATCGCTAGATTATGACATATATGGCAATATTATTACATAGATGGCCAGATATATCATTATATGGTCATATTATGGACAAACATAATTTTTATGTGGCCTAATATAGCCATATATGCCATAAAATAGCTATATATGTCATAAAATGGCCATATATATCATAAAGTGGTCATATATGTCGAAATCTGGCCATATTTGTCCAGATATATCATTATATGGTCATATGTAATAATATGGCCATATAAAGCTACATTATGGCAATATATGGCCAGATTATGACATATATGGCAATATTATTACATATATGGCCATGTTATTACATATATGGCCAGATATATTATTATATGGCCATGTTAGGATATATATGGCATAATATGGCAAATTTCCATATCAGGACATAAATGGTTTTATTAAAAAAATTTTATTTACGCATATCAAGCCATATATGGCCATATTAAAAACTTAATATGTCATATATGGCCATATCAGAAAATTTTGTCTTGAATAATTTTTTAACAATAAAAGAAGGTACGATTTTATCGAAAAAATTAAACTGATTGTAACTGTTATTTTTATAAAAATTAAGTTCTGGAGTTTATATCTAATCATCTGAGAAAAATGGTGACGGTAAAGCTTGTAGAATGTGATTATGGCGGTAAAATGGGTTCTTTTGATCTGAAGAGATTTCAAGAAGAGGTATCACTGTCAGTTACGATCGTACCTTCCTTTAAAAATAAAAAAAAAACGTAATAGAAATTGTGAGGAGTAAAAAAGGTAAAGAATGACTAGACGGGTGATACGTACAGGAGATGAAGAGATGTCAGTGGTTGTCAGTGAAAAAAGATAAAAAAAAATAGATAGAAGATGAATGTGTTGGGAGCAACTACAAACGACCTAGAAAGGGATTTTAGTGAGGAAAAGGGTTTATTATATATAATAATAGTTTGTTCGGGAAAATTCGAAGTAGGAAGGGTTGTAAAGGAGGATTGACTCTATATTGACGTTAGTTGTACGATTAAGAGGCACCGTACCATCAACACCTCTGACACAGAACTGATGCTGAGGACATACATCGTGACGCCAACTTCCACGGGCGGACCTGGAATCATCAAAAATACCACCGGCTTGCTCCACGATCATATCTCCAACAAATTCTTTTATCATCAAATTATCCACTTATCCCTTTAATTATTTAATTAGAATTATAAATAAAGTCAAAAATTATTTTTTCATGTCCTCTGAGGTTTCACTGTTTACTGCCAATTTTTAACCTTTAATTTATTTGTAAAATATTTAATTTTGAAAAATAAAACTCGTATGAGAACTTGAAAAAATTGTCGTACTCAAAAATAGTGCCCTGAAAAAAAATTCGCTGTATGAAGAAGCTCCCACCCTGCACGGAACCAAATCAACTGATGTTCCAGGCTAGAATAAAATAATGTTAACCTTAATTAATTAATTAATTAAATAATAAATAAAATAAAAAATAATTAATTTCAATTCTTATAAAAATGTTTATTTTATAAAAAATGTTCCAGATTGTTGGATCAGTTGCGTTTAGAGTGGGTTTGTCAAGTACCAATTAATTATACGAGGTGTTTTCGCGGAAGGGATATGGAAGAAGACATCATGGTTACTTAACGGCGCATCTTTGGAGCTCAGGTATTTACTCTCATTTATTTAATTATTTATTGCCCTGAATATTTTGTTTTTTTTTTTGTTTGTAACCGCGTTTTGTTGCGATGGGGAGGAATTATCAGTGCTGGCAGCGGGCAGCCTATCTCAGCAGCCGCGGCATAGCAGCTAGCGTCTAATGGGATGGCATATTTACTTAAATTAATGTTTTATACAAATATATGCCTTTAGGTTTGCCATATATTTGTATTTATTTTATTTATTAAAAAAAGATAATTAATTGATAATTTTTTCGTTGATTTCTAGACCGAATTTTTAAATTATTTTATTTATTTACAGTAAAAAAAAAGGGAAATAATATTTGATAATAATTAATAAATTTAAATTTATAAATTGAAATTGAAACTATCTAAAAATAGGGTGTGGATGCCTTACAGATAACTGTGATAAACTTGTTGATAATTAAAAATTCAAAAATTGAAAATAATTAATCAATAAATTGAAATAGTTGCATGCCGGTGTCTATAAACGACATACACTTTTCTAAGGCACTAATGATTAAGGAGAACATCACATATTTAAATGTGAATAATAATAGTAATAATTAAATAAAATATATTTTTAAAATTGAAATTGACTAGTGAAAACAGGGGAGTGCCATTTTAAATAAAATAATTGCACTAACATATAAATATAACCATCAAGTATTTATCTATAATTATTTGATCACAGTGCAAGTGTAAGTGTGTCTAACGATAACGAATATAACCAACGGTTTAATGTTCGTTTGATTTAACGAAAATAAATTATAAGTTAAATGAGTGAACTGAGAAAAGAAATTTTGGTTAAAAAAGATTTTCAGGCTTAAGAATTCATTTTTATTAATTATTTAAATTTGTTTTGTTGGCAAAAGAATTGTTTTGCACTGATAGAAGGATTTATTTGTATTAAAAAAATATTTGTTAATAGTTAACAAATCATTTATTAGAGACCATTTTTTAGTATCAAACAAATATTTCTTAGTATTTAGTATGATTTGTTTGTATTTAATAAATCAGATATTCATTTATTAAATATTAATAAATCTTTTTAAATACTAAGAAATATTTGTTAAGGACTAAAAAGTGGTCTCTAATAAATGATTTGTTAAATATTAACAAATATTTTTAACTATAAACAAATCCTTCTATCAGTGTGGAACAAGAAAAAAATTTTTTTTAGACAGGAAAATTTTTTAAAATTCATTTTTTTTTATAAACTTATTAGATTAGTAAAATTAATTAGAAGTAAAAATCATTTTGAAAAAATATTGAGATTAGACCAAGCCAGGACTCGAACCTGGATCTATTTAGTCAAAAATAGGCTCTCATATGTGTAAAAAAATTTTTGAATTTACAACAAAAAAATGTAAGTTTAGTATTAGAAAATTTAAAAATTTTACATTGAAAAAATGCATTGTATAAAACTATAAAATTATTAGGCTAAAACTGTCACATAAACATTTATAAATTATTTAAAAATTTTTCAGGCTATATATACACTGAAAGAACAAGATGACACTGAATATAATCCCAGATTATATTCAGTGATATCTGTGGTGAAAATAAATTTCATATAATAGTAAATATAATCCAAATTATACTAAATGATTTTTGGATTATACTTAGTATAATCTCCGATTTTACCCAGTAATTTTTCTGGTTATACCGCGTAAGATTACACTGGATATAATCCGAAAAAATATCTAAGTTTCTACCGCGTATAATTCAAATTATACGGGATATTTTTTTGGATTATATCAAGTGTAATCTTACGCGGTAACCATAAAAATTACTGAGTAAAATCGAAGATTATACTGAGTATAATCCAAAAATTATTTAGTATAATCTGGATTATATTTGCTATTATCTGAAATTTATTTTCACCACAGATATCACTGAGTACAATATGGGATAATATCCAGTGTCATCTTGTTTTTTGCGAGTAGTCTATATAATTTAATAAGCTTATTAAAAAAATGTGATGAGTCCAATAGAAGCCTAAAAAAATTTTATAACTTTTTTTAAATGGATTGGAAGTCTATAAAATTTATATAAATAACATTAACAATTAAAAAATATGTACCTTAAACATATTTATTCACTACATTTAAAAAAAAAATTTCAGGGCTTAATAAAACTTTTTTTTTGTCATCCTAAACATTTTCTTAAGTCAAGAATTTTTTTCAGCTTCAAAAAAATTCAATAATTATTTATTAATAAATAATTCTATAAATTTATTATAATTATTTATTAATAAATAATTTTATAAATTTATTATAATTATTTATTAATAAATTCAAACAGTTCTTAAATGAAGGCAAAAAAAAAAATAAATTTTAAATAATATTTTTCTTGCGCCAAAAAAATCTTAATAGATTAATTTTCCTTTCTCAGTAGATAAAAAATGTTAAACAAGTGGTTCTAATGGTTGTTGTATTAATTCTTCGGAAGAGTAAAGCAAAAGTAAAAGGAGGTTAAGAGTCAATAAACAGGAGGACTAATCGAATGGCTAATTAAGATAGTCAATAGAACGAGGAAGCTCGTAGCAGGTAGTTGGTAGTTGGTAGTAAACTAATTTAATGAAACGGACACTTGGTTCTTCTTGATTCTTAAAGCTCAGCTCTCTTCTCTTGGTGTCTGGTCTTGTTGTCTCGTCTTTGTTCGGTACAACCTGAGATCCCCCTTTTATACTCGTTCACCTCTCGAGCCCTCTCGATTAAACTGTTTCATCCACTCTTGATTTTCCGACCCACCCCATCCGTTCTAACCCACCATTCGATCTCATCTCACCCCAGGCTCTCAAACCACCGGGCTTTTATCAGTTGAGAGCACAACCGACGTAGCAACTACGTGTCCACATCCGTTCGCCGTTCCCGTGTCCTGTTCTCTAACAGTGACGAATGTCCTTGTGTCCACCACACTGTCCCCGTGTCGTCGTATCCCGGTGTAATTAACTCCCTGCTGCGCTTCAAATCGGTCATGTTACTCTACGGTACGCTTCCTCTCGATGAATTGTATCTGTAACTGGTACACCTCTCGAAACTATTCCACTAGATACCCGTCAATACCCGACACTGACACTTGCTATTACCGAAAAAACAAAAGTATTCTCCGAAAAAATTTATATCGAAGGTGGAAAAAAAATTTATAGCTTAATTTTCGAAAAAAATTCTTAAATTGTCAAATAAATGTATAATTACACGCTGAAAAAAATTTTGTTAAAATAACCTAAAATATGTTGTGATAAAAAATGAATTTGTTAAAATAGTGATAACAAATTATATGTTAAAATAACAATATTTAGGTTATAATAATTTATTGATATTTTATTACAAGAAAATAGTTTTGATACTGTAGCTAAATCTTTAAGTTGATTCAACAAATTGCTTTAGTTGTTATAACAAATTTTTTTGTTGAAACTGCAAAATTAGTCTATTGAAATAACAAAGAGAATTTCGGCTGCCCAATTTCAAAATACAGTAACTGACAATTTTAAGATTTTTTTTAATTTTTTTTGTTAAAAAAAAAATTTGCCCACCTAATTGATGTAAAATTTGATTTATGAATAGAAAATACTTGAATGTAAATATTTTTAAGAAAAAATACTTGAAATTGAGGTCTAAAAGTAATAAAAAATGCAGCAATCCCCCATAAAAAAAAATATATTTTAAATATAATAAAAATCTATAAATTATGTATAGTAAATATATTTTTAATAACTAACTTTTGACCGATTTTCATATATATTTTATATATTTCAAATATATTTTAGATAAATTTTTTTTTTTTTGAATTTTTAGCTATGTATTTTTTATGTATTTTAAAATATATCTTGAATATACCTAAAATATATTTAAAATATATATAAAAATCGGCCAAAAGTTAGTTATTAAAAATATATTTACTATACGTATTTTTTATAGATTGTTAATATATTTAAAATATATTTCGAAATATATATTTTTTTTTTCATGGAAGATACTAAAAAAAATCAGGTATAAAAATTTTGCAGTTACTGTGTTTTAAAATTGGGCAGCCGATTTGTTGGAGTAACAAAGACTATTTGTTGAAGTAGTAAAGAGAATTTGTAATGATAATTTGTTGGAATAACAAATCAATTTGTAACAGTAAATTTTAGAAGAATACATTTAAAAATATCCTATAATTAGCTATAGCTGATTTAGAAAATATTTTGGCAACAAATTAGTTTTGTTATTGCAACAAAATCACTTTGTAACGGTAATAAAATCATTTTGTTGCAGCAACAAAATGATTTTGTTAGAGAAACAAATTGATTTTATGATTTAACAAACTAGTTTGTTAGTACAACTTGAAAAATTTTGTTAATGCAACTAATGGATTTGTTGCCATAACTACACTTATTTGTTACCATAACATATTTTTCATATTCAACATATACAACAAACAGTACCGATTTTTTTTTACTTTTACTATAAAAAAATTTTTACCTATTAAGCTACATATTTTTATACCTTTAACATAAATTTTTTCCATGAATTAGTCCGAGTAAATACTAATTTTATTCAACGAACTCTACTTTATTCATTAATATTAATTTTTGCTCCATTAGAACCACGTGATTTGGGAATGTATGTTAATAATAATAATTAATAATAAAATATCAAAATAAATTCAATAGTATGTTAGGGAGTTATGATAATAAATAGCTTTTCATTAAATTTACCCAGCGAATGATTCAGGAGGTGGAATTCAAACGAGACAATATGAGGTTTAGGTATTTTTGAAACGGGTTTTTTTTTTGAATTTCTCAATTTGATATTTTAAAAAATAACATTTTTTGGGGTTTGTGGGATGTGAAAACTAAAAATTGGAGCTTTATCACTTTTTTTCCTTCAAAATTTCCATTATTTCAGCCTAAAATCCTTTGCCCAAATTTTGACCATTATGACTATTAAAACTGTTGTAACTTTTGAACCAATGAATTTTTGAGCTTGAAAATTTCACAGTACCTTTTTTTAACTTTATTTAAAAAATTATTTCATCAGTGGATTAATAACGAGCGAAATAAATATTAAAAAATTTTTGAGTGTTCAAAAAAGTAACAAAACTCCAACAAAAAATAGTGAAAACTAATTCGGCGTTTGTATAAATGTTTTTTGTATAAGAAGACCTAAGGTAGTACCATTTTGACTTCTGATAGCGAGCTGATACTCAAGACGTACATGGTGACGCCAACCTCGACAGGCGGACCTGAAATTAAGGTTATTAAAACTGAGTCGGCCTAGCTGGCCGAGATACCAATCAACGGTCTAACATCATTCATTAACTCTCTAAATTTTTCAATTTATAAAAAAAAATATAAAAAAACACAATAATTTTATTTTTTATTTATTGATATTAGATTTGAATTTATTAATGAGAGTAGTATACTAATTAAAAATGATTAGTCAACCTAGTTAGCATTAAATATTGGATATGAGATATTAGATTTTAATATAATTTTATGATAATTTATTGGCTCGATAAATCCGTCAGATGATAATTACTTTTCAATACTATACAATCACAGTGGCGTAGTCTGTCATCTGGCGTTTGTACGGCAACAACCAACCGGTTAGCGTATCTATACATCGATAAACCAGAAATATGTGACAGCACACCAAAATGGCCGGCAAATTAAATTTATATTAAACACTTTCGCATGATAACCAGATGCCATAACGTTCATCGGATTATCATCCAAACCACATCAAACCCCACCGAGATACTTCTGAGCCATGTTTACCACTTCAAATTTTGCATATTCTATACGCTTTTTTTTTAAAAGCTATTTAATTTGGTTCGTTTGATCGTTTATCGATTTAATTGTCTACACTCGCGCAAATAAAATATTTGATTAGAAATTTATTTATGTGCGGAGGAATATTACCAATAAATAACTCGCAGAGGAATGTCAAAAATTTTCATATAAAATTTTTTATGTAATCTGGTATTTTTAAGGGTTTAAAAATTGCTTTGTACAATTTTTTAAATACTTAAAAATTTATAAAAGAGTAAAGAATTGAATTTTGCTTGTTTTTAAGTTTTTCTTGTGATTGTATTATTTTTTATGTTAAAAATTATGTAAGTTCTGAAAATTTTACCGATATTTTTATTCTTGGTCAGTCAAAAATTTTTTTAAGTACTTACAATCTTAAAAAAAGTTTGGAAAATTCAAAACTGCACGCCTCATAATCTAATTTTTCACAATAAAATTGATTAAAATAAAATATAAAAAGCAAAATAATAAAAAACAGAAAACTCTGCTATGGTTTAGTGGCGCCATAATTCTAAGGTGAGAAAAAAAAATACTATAATAAAATGTATAGATAGATAAACAAAAAAATACACAGTCATAAATTAGTTTTTTATAAATAATAATTTAACGACAGTGAATTAAACGTTCATATTAATTGAGAAAGGCTGAAGTGTGTTACTTTAGATAATAAAAAAAAAAAAACTATTCCGGTACGATAATTTTTTCGACCAATTTTCCTGCCTGACAAATTATTTGACTTGATATTAGCTCGCTCAGATTAATTTGTAAGTGTGGTGTAAATAAAAAAAAATCAATTTCAGTTTCGAGAAAACTGCTTTTTTTGAAATGTCGAGAGTAGAGCACTACCTCAACGATTCGCTTATGAGGCGTGCAATAATTTAATTATTCTCTAATTCAAAATTTAACCTAATTGAAAAATTTTTTAAATCTCCAGTGATCTTCAAGAATAAAACCACACGGAGAGAAAAAAATTGATCTTATTCCTATGTAGAATGGTAACCATTACTATGTTACATAGTAACGGAAATTTTTGTGAGAACCTTGTATAAATTTGCTGATAAAAATCTTAGAAATTGTGATAAAAATATGAACAACTACTCATTCGTTGCGGGATTAAATTCTGAACATAGTAATGTTGTTTTTTTATTTTTTTGATAAAAATTTCAATTTGTTATTAACTAAATTAAATAAAAATTATTGTTTTTAAAGCTAGAGTTCTGGGAGGAGATTTTTTTTTCAGAAATTTCCTCCTCTTTAAGTAGTGATCAACTGCTAAAAATTACCATTTCAAACAGTAAAATCGCAATTTTACTAATCACTTTATAATATTTACCATTTAATCGTTACAATTTACTCTTTACATGGAAGAAAATACTATTTCAAACAGTAATATTTGCTACGTAAATGTCTAAAATGTTCAAGTATAATAATTAAGGATTCAGACTTTGATATTTATCATTTGGTACCTAGAAAATGATCTTATGATATGTAAAAAGTATAAAATAAAGTTAGTAAATTTCTAATACAAGCAACGTCAATATTTACAAAGTAAAATGGTAAATTTTAAACGCAACGGTAAAAATCAAACTGTAATTATTGACTTGCTTGGACTGGTAAAATGTATATGTTAAGAGTAGAATTTTTACTGTTTTAAATGTTAAATTCTCCCAGAGTGAGACCCCCTTCTCTTTCATCTCAGTTCCCCTTCTCCTCATAATATGGACTGTAGATTGAAATGGCAGTTTTTACTGTTTGAAACTGTAATTTTTTAAGATGAAAGAGTCGTTATTTACTATAGTAACAGCTACTAATCACTTATTTTGGATATTAAATTATAAATTGTGGCTTTTATACTTTCTACATTAAGTTCTGTAATATTTATATTTTTGCCACCCTGATGTCCGCTTTACTGTTTGAAACTATAAAAATTAACCGGAATCCGAGTAAATATTACAGTTTACTTTTTTCCGTGTATAGTTATTGAGTTATTTATGAAAAACGGAGATTTTTTATTTTGTTCATGTTTTTTGTTAATAATAAATTGAAATTTTTATCAAAATAATAAAAAAAACAACTTCATTATATTCAGAATTTAATTCCGCAACGAATAAGTGGTTGTTCATATTTTTATCACAATTATTTCTAGGATTTTTATCAGCAAATTTACACAAGATTTTCACAAAAATTTGCGTTACTAGGGTAAAAGACCCCATTAGTGGCGGAGACCTCATTACTGACACTATTTTTGATTTTGGTATTTATTTAATTAATGAAATCATTAATTTCAATAATAAATATATTATTTCTAATCTTTAAGACTTTTAGATCAAAAAAATTTTTAATTTTTATTCCAAGCAGAACATTTTTTCATTGAAAGAAAAAGTGCCACTAATAGGGATTAAAGACGCCACTAACGGGGTCTTTTACCTTATATGTAAAATAGTAATGGTTACCATTCTATACAAAGGAATGAGATCTATTCTTTCCTCTCGGTGCATCGAGTAAGTTTTCAGAATGTCGATAATTTTCCTTACAAAATAACACAAAGCTGAGCAAAAATTAAAAAAATTGATTTTAAAAATAAAAAAAAATCTCACCTATAACCCTTAAAAAATTTTTTAAGTTAACTTTGAAAAGGTCATCAACAACGAAACTTGGTAGCATGTAAACAAGCATAACAAGAGGAACAATATTATCAACTAAATCGAATAACTCCCTTAACATCTTTGTGTCACCCAGCGAGTGTATATTGAAGCGATACATTACACTCCCCTGGTCCCTGTAACATCGTTGTACATTTCGGCCATACATCGGTGGGATACCTGTGACCCTTGAACCTATACGTGACGTATGTTACTCAGGGGGCTCGTATTTCATGATATTGCGAGCAGTCCCCCAAGTCCGGTCCTCTGCCCGGATTCAACGGGTGACTGGTTGGCTCGCTGGCACTGTTATATATAACGGATGAGTGGTGATATGTTTCCGCACATATACATGCACCAACACACTCTACTCGACCTCTGTTCGTGTTTCATGTATGGTCATTTTGTTGATTGATATTTGTCGCAACTTTGATGGTGTGCAATCCTGACGATTAATTTTTATCCACTTTAAACTTTCGGATGGACAACATATCAACATTACAGTAGTTTGTTTGGGTACACGTCCCATTCGGGTTCATCATATCGGTTATTTTAGCAAAAACAACCTACAATATTTTCCTCGATGATATTTATCAGTTATAACTTTTTTATCAGGTCAATTTATTTACATAAATTTGAATTTATCTACAAGAGTATATGTATAAAAAACGGCAATGTTTAAATTAGCAGGATGTATGTTGTGTATTGTAGGTGCTTTTAATTAAATTATTCCAACGTTGCGGAAAATTAATACTTTTATTATTGAATTTAATTCGAGTTGATAATGGCATTGATGTTGATCTGATCACTCTTTTTATTTTTATTTTTATTTTTAATTTACGTACAAAATTTTTCACTCTAGTAAAACTACTACAGCACTTTACCAAATTTAACGTGCAATTATTTATTTTTTATCGATATTACCTAACTCGATACGATGTTTGTACAGCTGAGCAAATTTTATAAATATATACCGAGGGATTACTTTAGCGTAGATACTTTTTAAAGGTTATTTATCAAATTATCGGTTGTTTAAATTTAAAAAATAAATATTGTCCTCCGAGAAAGAATGTTTAATGTATATTTATTTATTTATATTGAAATGTATCAATTGAATTTATTCGTTATTCAATAAACCCTTTATCGGAGAATTCAAAGACCCGCGGGTTAAATATTGCGAGGAAATAAGATTGAGGATATTGCATTATTTTTTGGACTTTTTATTAACCGAGAGAAAATTGAATGCTCGTCTATCTTCGCGAGCATTTGTTTAGTTTATTTTATTTTTTTTTCAGTGCTGTCTGACCACATTCAACCCGGTGCTTTATCAAATCCTCCGGCTTTTATGTACATACATTAGATACCAATCTCTATCGATACACGTCTCTCTTAATGTTTTAACGTTCTCATAAAAATTTATCATCTTCCTTCTGCAAGTCATCTTATTCGGTACTTTACAACGTGTTTTTCCGCTTACACAACTTTATTTAAAGTAAAATATTGATTATAACAACGGGAATTTATAAAAGTTCATTTTTTATGTATTAAATGAAAAATAATAATGTTTGATACACTGAAAAAAAATTTTTTTTAAGGAGATCCACGCGAAGTATTCAAATTTTTAAAATTTCCTGAGATGTAAATTTAATCTACTTAGCCTAATAATTAATAAAAAAATTATAACAGTAGGTTTACGGGGCTTAATCAAATAATTAACTTTGAAAATTGTAATTTTTACATGTGAAATGGAGATTCCACCAGCCGTGTATTTGATTAAGAATTTAATGCAATTAACGATTTAAAAAAAATTTTATTTTCATTGAATTTGATTTAAAAAATAATAAGTTTTCGATTAAAACAATAAAAAAAGTAGCTTTCTGAACGTATTACGGAGATATTTTATATTTTTTATGAAAAATCACTCGGAGCTTGCGTTCTTTAAAGTCTTGTATTTGACTTGGCAACGCCACTTGCGCAGTTACTCAGCGCATAAGCAACCGCGGTTTTTTAAATGCTAGAAGATCTTAGTAATTTTAGTTAGACAGTAAACATAAATAAATTTTAAGGTTAGGGAACTCGGGCGGTGTTGTCAAGTGTATACCGGTAATTTAGAGTGCTATATTTTTTATTATTCAATTAATTGTTATTAATTATTTAATGAGTAAATTTTTCGGAAATTTCCTCAAAAATGTTATTAATTAATTTAAAAATTAATTTTAATATGCATTACAAAAGTATTTCTACGTATTATTTTTTTATAGACGTTATTCACACTAGGACGGTACTTGGATCTCCGTAAGAAGATCCACGCGAAGTAGTCAAATTTTTAAAACTTCCTGAGAATTTCTAAATTTTATCTACGTAGCCTAATAATTAATAAAAAAATTAAAAAACAGTAGATTTCCGGGATATTTAATGGAATAATTAGGTTTGAAAATTGTAATTTTTACATGTAAAATGGAGATTCCACCAGCCGTGTATTTGGTTAAGAATTTAATGCAATTAAGGATTTAAAAAAAATTTTATTTTCATTGAATTTGATTGAAAAAATAATAAGCTTTCGATCAAAACAATAAAAAAGTAGCTTTCCGAACGTATTACGGAGATATTTTATATTTTTTATGAAAAATCACTCGGAACTTGCGTTCTTTAAAGTCTTGTATTTGACTTGGCAACACCGCTTGCGCAGTTACTCGGCGCATAAGTAACCGGGGCTTTTTAAATGCTAGAAGATCTTAGTCATTTTAGTTAGACAGTAAACATAAATAAATTTTAAGGTTAGGGAACTCTTGCGGTGTTGTCAAGTGTATACCGGTAATTCACAGTGCTATAATTTTTATTAGTCAATTAAGTGTTACTAATTATTTAATGAGTAAATTTTTCGGAAATTTCCTCAAAAATGTTATTAATTAATTTAAAAATTAATTTTAATATGCATTACAAAAGTATTTCTACATATTATTTTTTTATAGACACTCTTTACACTAGGAGGGCACTTGGATCTCCTTAATTAAAAAAAAATATTATTTTAAAAATTTGACTTTTTTTTTTTAGATGCTCAGCTTAAATTAATCCAAGAAATTTAAAAGTAATAATTGAAAAATTACAGTTTAAAACTACTTTTTTTTTTTAAATAATTTTTTTCTCAGTTCAAGAAAATTTTTCTTGAATTGAGCAAATTTTTTTTCAGTGTAAAAATAAATAATAATTTATTAGCAAGCAATAGAGTTTTATCAGGATTAGTTCGACTATTTGTTGGGAATAGTACTTGTGACCTCATCCCGTTACACAAAGTAAATCCTTTTAAGGACACGATACGTTGCCATAGTAATATCTCTTGTCCGGGCTCTGGATTGGCTTGTGGAAACCCATCGTTGGGAATCACGTCCCGTAGGGCGACATTTCAAAGAGCAACTGATACAACTGAGACTCACACATGTCCACACACGTATCCTTAAAGTCGACAAAAAATCCATAAAAAGGCTCAGGGAATAGAAATCAGGGTAAAAAAATCTTTAGCCTCTATATATGGTTTGTTACATTGAATACGTTGCGAAAAAGCAAGACCAGTCATCGTTCTTTGGCGATCGTGACCGGAAAGTTAAAAGTTACCGACTGAATCCAGTCTAAGTAGTATAGTAGCCACTATAGATCTTCCTGTATTGTGTAAACCCCGATGATCTTCAATTCCGCGCAATTTTCCTCTGATTACACTTTAAAAAATTACTTGATTGAAGAGAATTTTTTTTTGATCCAAGAACAAAATTGTTTGAAGAAAAAAAATTTTTTCATTCAAAATAAAAAAAAAATTTTTTTTCTTAATCTAACCTGATATTTATGTGAGACAATTTTACTTGTATGGAAATATTAAATTACTTCGTTTGAGATTAAAATTTTTAAATGCAAAACTAATTCTAAAATTTAATTAAAAAAAAAAATTATGCATTACACGGAAAAAAGTAAACTGTAATAAATAATAGTCGATTTATAATAAGTAATGATCAACTGCTAAAAATTACCATTTCAAACAGTAAAATCGCAATTTTCTTAATCACTTTATAATATTTATCATTTAAATG
This sequence comes from Cotesia glomerata, assembly GCF_020080835.1. Lineage (NCBI taxonomy): Eukaryota > Metazoa > Arthropoda > Insecta > Hymenoptera > Braconidae > Cotesia > Cotesia glomerata. The sequence continues at coordinate 23,080,468 of NC_058163.1, forward strand.
CTACAATTTATACTTTACATGGAAGAAAATACTATTTCAAACAGTAATATTCGCTATGTGAATGTCGAAAATGTTAAAGTATGATAATTAAGAATTTTGACTTTGATATTTATCATTTCGTACCTAAAGAATGATCGCATGATATGTTAAAAATATAAAATACAGTTACTAAATTTCTAATACAAGTAACGCTAATATTTACAAAGTAAAATGGTAAATTTTAAACGCAACGCTAAAAATCAAACTATAGTTATTGACTTGCTTGGACTGGTAAAATGTATATTTTAAGAGTAGAATTTTTACTGTTTCAAATGTTAAATTCTCCTTGATTGAGACCCCTTTCTACTCATCTGAGTTCCCCTTCTTCTCATAGAATGGACTATATATTGAAATGGCAATTTTTACTGTTTGAAACTGTAATTTTTTAAGATGACAGAGTCGTTATTTACTATAGTGACATCTACAACACTACTAATCATTTATTTTCGATGTTGAATTATAAATTGTGGCTTTTACACTTTCTACATTAAGTTCTGTAATATTTATATTTTTGCCACCCCGATGTCCGCTGTGCTGTTTGAAACTATAAAAATTAACCGGAATCCGAGTGAATTTTTTACTTTTTTCCGTGTAAAAAAAGAATAAAATTTAGCAGACAATATTTTTCCTGAATCAAGAAGTTTTTATTCTCATAATTGTAATTGACACAATAATGCTCGGAGTTTTTGCTGATTTATCACCTTGAAATTCAGAGATAAATTTGGTGTCGGAAAAAATGAGCCGGTCGAGACGGAAATAAATGAGGTGGATGTCTGTAATTATGCTGGGGGAATGAAAATAAAATAAAATAACAAGAAAAAAAGATAGAGAAAGGGATAAAAGATAGGATAAGAGTGTGTATACTTTTATTTGGATGGATGTAAGAGGGGGAGTATGTTTGTGTTGAGTTTGGACCAGGACCAGAAGATACTATTAACGGTAACCCGTGGCAACTCTCGACGTCCCAACATCCAACATTCAACATCCAACAGCCAACATCGATCGGTGTTTTACCGAAAGCCAAAGCCCCGCCCTAACGCCGGCGAGGTGTCCCGAAAATTTGACTTGTCTGCGACCGCTGTCGCCACAGCTGAATGATTCTGTTTGCAAAGGTGACAATGCCTCGGTTTTAAGCGAGAAAGACGGCCCACGATAGTATTGAGCTTCGTTGATCGAGAATATACTACACTGAATAGAGAGAATATAGACATAGATAGATCTATTCAAAGTGGATCAGCCAAGGGGTCACAGATGCCAGATGCCATTAACCCAAGCTATGGCTATTCCTGGAATCACTTTGACCAATCTGATCAGTTATTGATACATTCCCCTCAGCGCCTTATTAATACAATCTTTACTTTCAACTGTCTTGGTAATATTTCCTCCGTTTTTCCAGGAGTTATACGCACTTGGAATTTACTAGCAACTTTGCAGTCACTATGTGACTGCCGTGATTTGTGAACTGTAAAAAATTAAAATTTTGCTTTATTAAATAATTACTTTTGTTAAATTGCACTGTACTTTCTTGAATATTGACGTTTTTAAAAATATAAGCTCATCCCGATGTTACACTCATCAAGAGCTTTCATTTGAGTACCCACATGTATTTTTGATATATTTTTCATATATATATATATATATATATATATATATATATATATATATATATATATATATATATATATATATATATATATATAATATATAAATATATAAAACATATGAAAAATTGATGTGGGTACTCAAATGAAGGCTCTTGATGAGTGTAACATCGGGATGAGCTTATATCTTTAAAAATGTCAATAGTTCTCAAAATACAAGGTCATTTATTAATTATTGATATTTTTAAAAATGTAAGCTCATGCCGATGTTACACTCATCAAGAGCTTTCATTTGAGTACCCACATGCATTTTTATATATTTTTCATATATACATATATATAAAATATATGAAAAATTGATGTGGGTACTCAAATGAAAGGTCTCGATGAGTGTAACATCGGAATGAGCTTATATCTGTAAAAATGTCAATATTTCACAAGATAAAAAGTAATTTCTTAATTATGTATCTAGAGATAAAGCATTTTTGAATGCAACCTAAATACTTATTATAATAAATTAACTACCGGTTGGAATAAAATGAATCCTTGAAAAGGCACTTATTAAAGTCAAAACCTTTGCAATGACATTTTACTAAAAAACCGATTTTATCATATGACTATCCAAGAAACAAAATTTTTCTTCCTCTTAATAATATAAATAATCAATTTTTTTTTATAAAATTTTCGAATCTGCAAATAAAGTTTTTTTTTAATTTTAAAATTAAAAAAAAATTGATCAGTCTTTAATTTTTACGTAAATTCCTAATCTATATTTTCCAATAATTGAACCAAAGATTAATTATTTTAAACATTTGATATTCTTATAAACTAAAATTTTTATCAAAAATTGAAAAATATTTTCTTTTAATCTACTGTTTCGTTAGTAAATGAATATTTTCATAATTATTTCGATTAATCTCTAGATAATAATTTTTAAAAATTAAAAATTTTTATGATTCACTTTCTTTAAAAGACCTTTTAGAAATTTTCTATCTCTAAAAATAATCAGTTACTAAAAAAAAAGGACTTGTTAATAAAATATGCTTTTTTCAGTCTTCCAAGTGCGTATAACCCCTAAATAATTTTTCCTATAAATTTGATTGAAGATCACATTACTCAGCGGTTGTTAATTAGTTTAGTGTTGGTAAAAACCGAAAACATTTAATTCGTAAGCACCGGCTATCAATATAAAGCTGAAGAATGGAAATAAATAATAGTCATAATAAAAAAAAAAAAAAAAAAAAAAAAAAAAAAAAGAAAAGAAAAACATCAAAGGCATCAATCGATGAACACTCAACACCAGCAATTGCAAGTCTGCCGTTTATTGCTGGCCCTTGTCATTCTTTATTTTTCTATCTCTTTCACTTGTTCGAACTCTCAATGGCGAAAAAAAAAAAAAAAAAAAAAAAATAAAAAGTTAAAATGAAAATAAAAAACAAGTTTACCGATGGGAGTACAGGAGAGAAAAATTTCTGACAATCACACGTACAATTGGAGCATTGCTCTGGTCTCCAACTCGACCTTATACTTCGAGACGGTCTTTACTTATTTCGATACGATTATTGTACTATCGACCTCGCCTTTCCGTTCTATACTTCGGACAATAGGAGCCAACAGGAAGACGTCTTCTCTGTTCGTCCTCAGGAAGACAAAATAACAATAACAATAATAAAAAAAAAAATTTAAAAAGCTAACGATAAAAATAATAGTTTTAAAAGTTGGGACAAAATACTTTTATATTTTGATGAATTTATCTTGTTCTAAAGTACGATATAGCTTACGAGTACCAGTCGAGGATTATTCTGTATTTATACGTCATAAACTTTTTAAAGAAGATTGCCCCGAATCCTCATCGTCCGTTTAAGGATACGCTGATGTTGATGGAGGATATATATTTACAGTCGCGGATAAACGGAATAGAAATAAAACGCTGGATAAAAAATAAAACAAAAAATATCATGTTGAGAGTTTGATATTATGAGAAGAAGAAAGAGGAGGGAGAGGGGGAGGGGAATCAATAAATAATGTGCAGTGGAACGATTCAAAACTCGGTGAGTAGGGCACTGTGGAGACAGTCTTTATGCCGGGATGGCGACGGAACAAATTGCCATCATTTATTTATTCTCGACATGCCATCATGACTTGAAGTATCTCGGTTACTCACTACACTTATACTTTCTTCTTTCTTTCATCTACACTCTATTCATTTGCTCCTGTCCCACTACATACGGCTCTCTTTACTTTTTATTTATCCGAGTAATCAACCTTAGGATTTTATTTTTACACTGATAGAAGAATTTGTTCATATTTTTTATTAACTGTTGATTAATTATTTTTTAACAGGTGATTTATTAAATATTTATTAATTGTTAATATTGATGCGTAAAAAAGTAAAAATTACCAGAAAAATCTATTTAATTTACAGATTTAATTATGAATTACATTTTGGAAACTTTCGGGAATTTTTTTGACAGGGAAATTGAAGAAATTTGGGGATTGATTTTTTTTTATTTTATTAAAGGTACATTAAAAATTATTACTCTAAATTTTTATTAAAAAATATTTAATTATTACAAAGTTATTAACAATCTCGTACACTGATAGAAGGATTTCTTAGTATTTAAAAAGATTTCTTTGTATTTAAAAAATCATTTCTTATTATTTAAGAAATATTTCATAAATACTAAGAAATATAAATACTAAGAAATATTTCTTAAATACTAAGAAATATTTCTTAAATACTATGAAATATTTTTTAAATGCTAAGAAATGATGTTTAAGAAATGATTTCTTAAATACAAAGAAATCTTCTTAAATGCTAAGAAATTCTTCTATCAGTGTAGAGTACTAGAAAAAATTTCTTCCACACTGAAAAAAAATTGACTTGATTCAAGAAAAAAATTCTTGAGCCAAGAATATAATTTTGAAGAGGGTACTTATTTACCTTGTCTTGAATCAAGACAAAAAATTTTTGAATCAAGTAAAATTTCCTTCAATCAAGAATTTTTCTACTCAAATCAAGAATATTAAGTTCTTCAAAATTTTATACTTGATTCTAGAACATTTTTTTTGTGCATAGTCGCATCGATAACTCAAAAACGGATCGTCTGAAAATAAAAATCCAAATTGCATTTTAAACAGTAAGGATATACTTATCATTGCACGGAGGGAATTTAAAAAATTTTGATATTAAAAATTTTTTTAGCCGGGTTAAAACAAAAAAAAAAACAATAAAAATAATGAGAAAATTTTTAATCTGTCGCCATTTTTTTGAAAATTAAAATTTTCAAAATTCCGTACGTGCAACGATAACTACATCCTTATTGATTAAAAAGCAATTTTGGTTTTTATTTTCAGATGATTCGTTTTTGAGTTATCGATGCGACCATGGGGGAAATTTTTTCTAGTACTCTTAGAGATTGTTAATAACTTTGTAATAATTTAAAATTTCTTAATAATAATTTAGGGTAATAATCTTTAATGTATTCTTAATAAAATAAAAAAAATCTGATCCCCAAATTCCTTTATTTTCCCTGTCAAAAAAATTTCCAAAAATCACCTTAAATTCTCCCTTAATTTTTACATTGGAAAAAATTTTAATTTAACATTTGAAATCTTAACGTAATTATTTCTGTAATTTTCACAAATAATTTTTTTTTGTCTAGTTAAAAAATTGTTTAATAAACACAATTTATTAATTGTCGATAAATATTTATTTACAGTTAATAAATATTTTTTAACTGTTCATAATCTTTTATTAAAATGCTTAAATGAAAAGTAAGAATTGTAAATTCTATATTAATACTTTCTATAATTTTAAACAAAATTTTCTTCCAAAAAATTTTTTGATTATTAATAAAATATACATTTAATAAATCAAAAAATAATTTCCAAATAAAAAAATTACAAACAGTTAATAAATAAATAAATTCTTCTATCAGTGTAATTAAATTTAAATTTAACTTTTATTATTTTAATCAATAAATAAATAATTTAGTACTATCACTAGATTTTCTTGAATGTCACTTGAGTTAATTGGGTTGACTGCCTAAAATGCACCTAAAAATTTCTCTCAATGAATAAATATTGAGTGATAATTTAGTATAATTTAAAAAGAAAAAAATTTCGATGCAATGCCAATTCTTTGATTTAAATATTTTATTTAATAATCGATGAATGGACGAGCGATGAAAGTCGAAAAGATAACTACTCACCTCCATAGTTCGGCCTTACTCTTTTATCGTAACTAACTGAAAACGAATCTAGTATTGCTGAAATGTTAACGTCGCCCAGCATGCTGCCACCTGCCGCGCTGTAACAAAAAATAATTAAAAGTTTTTACTTAGCTTTAAGAATTATTCAAGCCTTTGAGAATAAGACGATTTAGTAAAGTGGAGGAGATACTGTGGGCTGTGGGTCCTACCCTTCATATTGAACTACTAACTCACACGTACACGTACTATACAGGCTAGACGTGGACTGTCGTAAAGTAAGCTGCTTAACGGGCACATTAAGAAACGCTTACCGAGCGTTTTCCATCGACCAATAAGCTACGTTGCAATCGCTAAATGCCAACTTAACTCTTTCTCTCTCAGAGGCTACTGCCCACTCTGACTAATTTATACTTTATTATCTTTTTTATAGCCCTAATACTATTTTAACGATTTATTCTTATCCCATTTGCTGTCTGCTTCGATTGAATAATTTAGTGCTTAAATCCGGTTAAATGTTTTACCTTTTTATTTTTTTCTTTATCCTTGAGCTTACAGGGAAATTAATTATTTAAAATTTCGTTTTGTTTTTTAAGATCAAAGAAATTTTTAAAAATTTTAGATTGACAAAAAATTAATAAATAAATACACGGAGAAAAAAATTTTGCTATAGGAATTCTATACACGGAAAAAAAAATTTCATTCTGGTAACGTAACTGTAGAGTTACCACAACTATACACAGTTTACTGTTCGTTGTAGAGTTACAGTAACAAAATTTTATTTAGTCCACAGATTCGGTAGAATCTGGCGCCAAGTTCCGTTCAAATCTGCTGTAAATGGAGCGCCAGACTACCGACTGTGTTTACTGTAAGCAGAACGGTATTTTGAGGTTGCAAAATTTTATTTAATTCTACGGTACTTTTTTTTCCTAAATTGTATATTATAACAGTAATTCATACTTTATTTTACTGTTATTAATTAATTATATTCACTTATAACAATTAATCTACTTGAAATTATTAAATTTAATCAGCACAAACTATAGCAACGCAAAAATTTCGATCCTGACTTTTTTTTCGATGGGCAAAGTGATCTGCCACAGACTAAATAATTCGAGAATGCATAGTAATCCTTCATTAGATGGGAAACTACAGTTAAAAATAGATATTTCACAGCTTGCATCTACACCCGCCAGGGTGCGCTGGAATTATTTTTACATAAACTGTAGTTTCAAGGGGATAGTTTGCTATAAAAAATGCAACCAATGCAAGATTTAATTAAGTTGGTACCAATTGTAAATTTTTATTATAATTACAAAAATACTAAAATCCGAACAAAACAGTTTCACTGTAAAAAATCGCGCCAAGTCCACGTTCATAAGACTATTAAGAAAAAATTTGTTTTTCTTTACAAAATATATAAAATAAAAAATTAAAAAATCAAGTAACCGATATGATTGTTTATGATTTTCGGAAATTAAAAAAAATTTTGTTATAAATTTAAAAATTAAGAAAAAAATTTTAGAACGTACTTGGTGTGCGTCATTGTGTATTTCAATTTTTTTTAATTTTGCAACCGCGCACACTAAATACGTTCCAAACTTTTTTTTTAATTTTTAAATTTGTAACAAAATTTTTTTTAATTTCCGAAAATCATAAACAATCATATCGGTTACTTGGATTTTTTAATTTTTTTATTTTATATATTTTTGTAAAGAAAAAAACAAATTTTTTTTTTCTTAATAGTCTTATGAACGTGGACTTGGCGCGATTTTTTCACAGTGAAACTGTTTTTGTTCGGATTCTGATAATTCAATGTTGTTGAGCTCTCAGAGCTCTACGGGATTGTTCTCAGAGCCAAACGGTATAGTTGGGAGCACTCTACGTTGTACAGTAGTGGAGTGCGCTGACATATTTCATAACCTTCTAAAATGACAAACAGAATTATTTTGTTACTAATCCATATTATTAAAAATATATGAGGTCAATTAAGTTCCCAATTTATTTATTTAAAGAAATAGGTTTTTTTTTTTTTTGTCAAATTGAATTTCGTTAGAACAGTTTTGTATTTATGGTTTTTCAAGGTTCATTTGCAGTGACTGTTAATTAAATTTATTAGTTGAATATATTGTGATAAGTGATAAGTTATCGGAATACATTAAAAAGACCCCATTTAACACAAAATAAAATTTGGTTTCGTTTATTTATCTTTTCTTGTACATATACGGTAGTGATTTTATGTCCAATATTTATTGATATAATTAAGAAAATAAGATAATTTTGTGACGACCATATTTTTATTTTACAAATAATTTTTATTTGTAATGTAAGTTCTATTATTACTTTATTTCTATTATAATACTATTCTTATTTGTCATATACAATTATTGTTGGCAATATAAATTCATTCTGCCGCATGTATTTATTAAATTATCAATGCTAAATTGTAAAAAAAAATTACTAAGCAGACTTCCAAAAATTTGTTATAGTCTCAGAACAATCCTGTAGAGTTGTGAGAGGTAAATAACGTTTATATAACGTTTAAATAACGTAAAGTACTCCGGATCCATTTCTACATGGAAATTTTTTACAGTGTATTTATTTTAATTAAAAATTTTTATCTACTTAATATTCTATTATTTTAAACTTTCTAAATTAAATATTAACTTTTTTTGATTATTTATTTTTAATTATTAAACATAAAAGTTTAATTATAAAAATTGTGTTAGTTAAAATATTATCAACACCGGAAAATTTATAACACCGATTTAACACCGAAAAAAAATATTTACATCGCTAACGGTGTTACTGCTACACCGATTTCGGTGTTGAATTTAACACCGGAATTTTTAACACCGTACACCGCATGGACTTACACCGGTTTTTTTTACAGTGTAAAGTATCTTAATATTTATCATTTTAATTGTAGTAGTTATTATTGAGGATGCTAATGATTACTATCGAGGATCATGATTTTTTATATGAAATTTAAATTAGCTTAGATGATAATTATTATACTTTGTGATGATAACTGTTAACATCTCTCAATTATTCCTATTATAAATATCTTTTTCGAGATTATAAAGTTTAAAGAAAAATTTCCAATTGTAAATTTTAAATTAAATGAGTTAATTCTGATAAACAATATTAATATTAGATAATAAAATTTATAATATTGATGATATTTATAAAATAATTTTAGACAGCTGTTAATAATATAAATAATTGTAAATAAAATGATAGGGTTAGTAGGTATTTTAATTAAGATCGTTTATTTAATAATCTAATTAGTAATTAACATTAATTCGACAGAACGAAAGTTTTAAAAATTAACAAAAAGATAAATAAAAAGTAGTACAACTAAGCCAGCGGGCAGTCAGGGAATAAATTATTAAGTTGTCAGTAGGTTTAACGGTAAAAAGAATTTCCAGAGAATCTTAATTTTATACTAATGAAGTTGTTTAATTAGTTTTGTCGTCGGGCTGACCCGAGAAGGCATTGACCAGATATTTAGAAAAAAATCCATTAACCCCCGGATTCTTTTTATAAAATAAGTTAATTAATTTTTAACGTCATAAAATATATTATATTATATTATATTATACGAAGTTGGTGCGCAATATTTCACCGCGAAAATAGGAAAATTCTAAAACCCGAGTAATTAGCTTATTAATATTTAATAATTACTTTAAAGACTTTGCCGTAGACGTAGAAAATTAAAATCTGAGTGAAAATAAAAATATAAATAATAATGGAAATAAAAAACAAACTTTTATCTGCAGACAACTCCGGTAATATAACATGCTGAGCTATACATTATTGTCGTTATTACCGTTAATTATCCATAATAATTTTCCAGTGTGGTTTGACTTCAAAAGAGCCTCCAACATATGCGCTGCTCTGTGTATAACTCGTGGTAACAGCCGTAATTTATCGTTAGCTTCACCCTATTTGGCACACAGCGTTCTTCCCTCTTCCTCCTCCTTCTCTCTTCCTCTCTTCCTCTCTCTCTCTCTCTTTCGCAGGCGCTTTTTCATTTTATCATCCATTTACTCTTTAGCCGACAACTCTTTACTTTAATAATTCAATGACAATCATCATTATAAACATTTGATGGTTAAATTACGCACAATTATACGCTTTAAAAAATCGAAAGTGAAAAAATTAAACACCGAGTAAATTTGGTGCTTTTTTTCAGTTTTGAATGTCAAATTACTAATTAATACTTCGAACAAATTATCTCAAGTCTTATTAAAAATCTTAACATTAAATATAAATGAAATTAATTACTTTAATACTACTGAAATCAACTTTTACACACTGAAAAAAAACAATAACTTGAATCAAGAGAAAAATTCTTGAACTAAGAAAATAATTTTGAAGAGTTTCAATGTCTTGAATCAAGACGAAAAATTTTTGAATTAAGTGAAATTTACTTAAACCAAGAAAACTTTTTTAGTTTAAGAATTTTTCTACTCAAATAAAAAATATGAAATTCTTCAAAATTATTTACTTAATTCAAGTCAACTTTTTTCTGTGCATGGAAATTTTCATCTATTTTCAACAAATAAATTATTTTAAGGAGAATTTTAAAAAAATGCTGCTTGTAAAAATAAAAAGAAAAATGATTTATTAATTTAAAAAATTTCTAAATACGTCTTTTTATTTTTAGTAATTATTTACAAGTGGAGTCCCTATTTTGGCCATATCTAGGTGAAAAATTAACATTTTTAATTTTTTTTTATTCTATTTGTTTTAAGGCGTATTTATAATAAAAAATATCGTGAAAGAAAAAAATAAAAATTTCGATAGTTTTTTTGCCTTCAAAAGTTGGAAAAAATTTTGGCTTTCATGTTTTTGGATAAAATTTCTATTTTATCTTTTTTTGATCTTTTTGATATATATTTTTTTGAAAAGTACATAAAAAAACGAAAAATAAAAAAAAAAAGTTGAGTATCACAATTTTATAAAAAATTTATAAAATTTTTTTTTTTAATTTGTAAAATTTGTTAAAATTGTGATAATCAACTTTTTTTTTTTAAATTATTCATTTTTTTATATTAAAAAAAAAATATATCAATAAAATCAAATAGAAATTTTGTTAAAAAAAATGAAAATTATAATGGTTGACCCCACTTGTAAATAATTACCTTATTTTTAAACGAATTACAACTATTTATTCATTGTCATTCACTGATAGAAGAATTTATCAACTGTTAATAATTTAATTTATTTGAAGACAATTATTTAATTTAATAAATTTTAATAAATATTTTTAACATTCAATAAATATTTATTTGGGAGGAAAGTAAATTTATTGACAGTTAATAAGTATTTATTAATAGTTAACAAATTATTATTAACAGTTAATAAATATTTTGTTGAGTGAATTTGTTAAGCTTGCAATGTCATATTATATGAAGATTGCTTATAAACAAAAGTCATCTTTATAAATTATTTGCATTAATTATATTACATTATAATAACGTTTGTTGTAAAATATCAAATTTTATCACAGCTCATAATTATCTTTTATATCTTTAAATATTAAAAAGGTTAATTTATTTAGTAAATTGGATTATTATCATGTATTCCAGCTATAGGGTTATAAAAGCGTTAAAAGAAAGTTATTTTTACTTTTTATTTGAAATAAATATTTGGTAACAGTTAACAACTATTCATTAACCATGAAGAAATATTTATTAAACGTTACTAAATTGGCCTTAATAAATTACTTATTAACTGTTAACAAATATTTATTAACATTTAATAAATCGTACTTAATAAATAATTTATTAACTGGTAATAAATATTTATTAAATCCTATGATATTAAAAAATCATTTATTAACAGTTAAAAAGCTTATTAAATATAAACAAATTTTTCTATCAGTGTTCAATAAAAAAATTAGGAAAACGGTTGACCTTAAAGGCCATCCCTGCAACTTCCCGCTAATTCCGTTAATACCTGGCCGCTTTTTTGAGCTCTTCGAGCTCAAAAGTACAATCTGTGTGTTGTTTTAAGCTCTCCGAGCTCACATCCGAGATACCTTTTCTATACTTTTGAGCTCTTTGAGCTCAAAAGTCTGATAGAAGTTTCATAGAACACTATTTTTTGAATGTTCATACCGCAATAACTTTTGAATGAATGAACCGATTTTTATGCGGTTGGCGGCATTCTACTTAGTTTTTTAAGCCTTATAAATACTTTCTAAGTTTCAATTGGTCAAACTAGAAATTTCGGAGTAACTCTGAAAAAACACTTTTTTCGGTTTTCTTTCGTTCACGATATCTCTCGAACGAATCAACCGATTTTGACCGGATTGGCGGCGATCGACGTGGTTTTTCAAGGTTGAGAGCTGATTAGTTTTTTAAATCGATCGGTTGAGCCGTTTAAAAGTTATCCCAAAAAAACCACTTCAGAAAAAAATTTTTTTCCTACTTTTTTTTAGATTTCTCCAAATTTCTCAAAATCTATCAGTCCGAATCGGTTCAAATTAACAGAAAATCTAAGTTTAGGGAAACCCTTTCGAATGGCACCAACTGCGATGAAATCGGTTCAACCGTTCAAAAGTTATAAGAGGTTTACATACTTACACAAACACACACACACACACACACACACACACACACATACAGACATAGTGACACCCTCGCGGGAATAGTCAGGAAAGCTTCTTAGGACCTCAAAACGTCGAGATCTGATGAAAACTCGATTTTCGAAAAACGGGGTAAAACCAATAATTTCCCGATTTTTGAAAATTTTCAATTTTCTTAGCGGGAAGTTAAAAATAATTTACTCCGGACTGATTAAATAAATAAAAAATCATTTACTCCGCGAATTTTTTCCCTTGCAATACCAGCAAATAATTAAAAATAAATCAACGGTTTATAATTACCGCTAATGCTCGTGCCCGGAATTAATGGACGTATATTAAATCCTACCTGAATATATGTGCGTACATACATATATTATATAGATGAACGTATGATATAATCAGAGACATGCTCGTCAATTTCTCATCCGTATCTAGAGATTCTCGAGCGGAAATTGATTGATAGACTAATGAGATTCGGTTCGCCGTTGGGTTTTGTCGGTAATTACTTTAGAATCCACCGGAATCAAGGGACATACTCAGCTGTGGCCCGTGTCGGTGAGTGTACACGGGGCTGTGGTGTTTCGACCCTTGAGAAACCGATGAAAGCAACACCCGAGGGCTTTTGTAGCACCTCCCCTTCCAGCTGTCACGAGTCCGGATCCGGCGAACTACAAAGACACTGTCATCGGACCGCCAAATTTTTGTTTTATTTTATTCGAAAGTTGGAGTGTAATAAATTTTGAAAAGTGTCAACACTCGAAAAGTGTTTTGTTGAGGAGAAGAGGAGAAGCTAAAGCTCAAAGCGTAAGCTCGAGGGCCGTGTAGTCGAGCGGAGAAGATAGATAGACTCTCAGAAGGGGTTATAGAATTGCATAATCAAGGTACACGGTTACTCAGACGAGCAGGCCCTCGATTGCTACTTGTGATGTACACTCGGTAAATATTAGTCTATTGAATAGTTGTAGGATCGGAAAGGAGAGGAAGGAGGAGGTTAATTGAGTCTCAAGTGCCTAGTGTCGGGTCTATTATCGCTGAGAGCTCTAACCACTTTTATATTATTTTATATATTTAATATTTTATATTTATTGCTCATGGATTTACCAAGAAAGTTACTCACCAAAGTTTACTCCCCAATTTAGCTTATTTTTGCAATATACCTTCTCATTGTTTCTAACTCTGGCGTATCACCGTAAAAAGTAAGTGACGTCGTTGCGTCAAATGGACTCGTAAAAGTTTATGTTATCGTCGTCAACTGTATTAACCTTTAAAAAAGCTGGAGAGCTCAAGTTACTTTTTTGAGAATAAAACAAACAGATTACATCCTTTGGGGATCCTCTGACATACATAGGAATATTGTTCTTATCTTCAAATATTTTAGGATAAGAATGATCATAATAGTGATTAGGAGCTACAGTTGTTATGTGATTGAAGAGAATTGCGGATTTGGGATAAAAATTTTTAGTATTTTTAAGAACAATATAATTGAGTTTCGGTACTTTTGAAATAAATTTAAAAATTATATTGATATGATAGGGACAAATATCTAAAATCTACGAATTATTTGAAACTCCAAAAATTCGACATAAAAAATTAATAGCCTAAAAATATGTAAGTGGCAAGAAATTTTTTATATCAAATTTAAAAATAACAATGTATACTGATAGAAAAATTAATTTGACTTTCAGAAAAAAATTAGAATTTTAATTTGATTGGAAAAATTTTTCGTCTTAATCTATATTATTAAGAGAATAAGAAAAATTTTGTTTCCAGGACAGTCATATGATTAAATCGGTTTTTTTTAGTGACATTTAGTGTCATTGCAAAGATCTTGACTTGAATTTGTGCCTTTTAAGGTTTCATATCATTCTCACCAATATTTAACTTATTATGATAAGTATTTAGGTTGCATTCAAAAATGCTTTATCTTTAGATACATAATTCAGAAATGACCTTTTATCTTGTGAAATATTGATATTTTTAAAGATATAAGCTCATCTTGATGTTACACTCATCGAGACCTTTCATTTGAGTACCCACATCAATTTTTCATATATTTTATATTTTATATATATATGTATATATGAAAAATATATGAAAATGCATGTGGGTACTCAATGAAAGCTCTTGATGAGTGTAACATCGGGATGAGCTTACATCTTTAAAAATATCAATAATTAAGAAATGACCTTGTATCTTGTTATCTACTGACATTTTTAAATACATAAGCTCACCCCGATATTACACTCATCAAGACCTTTTATTTGAGTACCCACATCAATTTTTCATATATCTTATATATATGTAAAATATATATGAAAATGCATGTGGGTACTTAAATGAAAGCTCTTGATGAGTGTAATACCGAGATGAGCTTACATTTTTAAAAATATCAATTATTAAGAAATGACCTTGTATCTTGTCATCTACTGACATTTCTAAAGATACAAGCTCACCCCGACATTACACTCATCGAGACCTGTCATTTGAGTACCCACATCAATTTTTCATATATTTATACATATTATATATATATATATATATATGTATATATATATATATATATATATATATATATATATATATATATATATATATATATATATATATATATTTATATATATATATATATATATATATATATATATATATATATATAAATATATATATATATATATATATGTATATATGAAAAATATATCAAAAATACAAGTAGGTACTTAAATGAAAGCTCATGATGAGTGTAACATCAGGATGAGCTTATATTTTTAAAAACGTCAATAATTAAGAAAACACAGTGCAATTTAACAAAAGTCATTATTTAGGAAAGAAAAATTTTATTTATTTATAGTTCTTTTTAATGTAAATAATATTAAAAAATTTTTCGAAATTGCATAAAAAAAATAAACTTTCAGAATCAATCAAGCCTAAAAGATTATTAATTTAGGTCAGATTAATTTAATAAAAAAAGTGACATTTAAGCGTCAAAAAGCGTTTGTATGAAACTTTATGACACATCTGAGTAAACATGACAGGATTTTTCAAGCTTGTCCCAATATACCAAGCGTCTTATTTTTTTTAACCCAAAAGGTTATCGACGTTGTCTGTATAAATAGCGCCTAGATTGTATCTCAAGATCGTTATTTTTATTTATTATTTTAAAGCTCGTTACAAAGGAGACGTAAATAGCCAAAGGTTAAGAAAAATAGTTTTAAGTGACACCGAGACATCGGATTTAACAATTTACGGATAAAAAAGTGACTGAGGAAAGCTTTTGATCGCAACATCCAGACATTAAACTTGAGAAAAGTATAAGTATAATTTAAAGTGTCTTTTTATTTGATTTGTCTTTTATTTTTTCATTTTTTTTTTATTTTAAACTGAGAATGAATGACTGGAAAGTTGTTGTTACCGTAATAGGATCAGTCGTGAGCTTCCTCCAGAATTGAAACGAGCTTACCGCAACCGTCCAAGACTTTTTTAATCCCCTTCGAACCAACAAGAAAGTTTACTTTTATAAGGACGACAATCAGACTTTACTATTTTTTCATTTCGAAGACAAAATCCAGTTACTGTCTAATAAAAATCAACACATTCCGATCCGCTGTAAATTGATACCTCAGGCGACGGCGAACTTTCTTATATTTATTGCCCCTAAGTATAAAAAAGTCTACAGTAACTTGCAGGGTAATTTTAAAAACAAATATTTTCTTTAAAATTAAATTTTTTTTTCCCCTCTAACAATTTTTATTTACATTTAATGATCGTGCTTTTATTTATTTTTATTTTATTCAATTACGTCAGAGCCACGATGCATCTTTGATGAGATGAAAAACCCGCAGAAAGGTTGCGGATTGCAGAATAAATATATATAAATAAATAATAATTGGACTTTGTAATAAAATACCAGAAAAATTCTCTTAATATGATCCCATTACATTTAACAATAACAGAAACAATATTTATTTAGAAGCAAACGAGAGGATCAAACGCGCCTTAATTAATTAAAACGAAATAACAACACAGAGAGAAAAATGTGGAAATCATTCGTATATTTTTAATGAAATGTTTTCCTATACCATTTTAGGAGCGATTAGTTAAATTATGGGAATTGTGCTCATAATTTTTGGGAAATTTTACTATAATTATGGGAATGGTTCCTATAATTATAAGAACGATACCTATAATTATAACTTTAATATCGGCATGATTCACATAATATATAGGAATGGTTCCTATAATATACAGGAATAGTTTATATAGTATTATAGGAACCATTCCTATAATATTATAGGAACCATTCCCATAATATTATAGTGATGATGCCTAATACTATTGAGATATTTATCATTACAACTCAAGTTATTTGTGACTTCGATGACCACTTTGAAGCATTTGAAATTATTAGTAGTTTCGATAATTTCACTTGCTTCCCAATAACATCATTTGAAATATGTAAAATAAGTAATATTGTTCATATAAACAATAAAAATTACATACCCAAAAGGTGGATTCAATAAATATTCAACGTATGTATTGTAAATAAATAATTTGTTTTAAAAATAAAATAAAATTGTAAAAATAAACAATGAATTTCCATATCTATTTTGCTTCGCTAATTGTATAGTAAGAAAATATCCCTTTTATTAGAGAAACTTTAGAATCGCTACAATATTTTTCAATATTATCTAACACAATAGTAACTGAGTTGGAATAAACAAATTAAGATTAAGTACACACGTGAATAAAAATGATGAAAAAAAATTTTTTCACTCTAGTAAAAGATCAATTTTTATTTACAGAAAAAAGTTTATTAGCAAAAAAATATATAATAACTACTTTATATTTTTGAAGTGATTGCTTCATTATTATGAACACAAACATTTTTCTATTATTATGTGCGCCATTCCCATAATATTATAGGAACCATTCCTTTAATAGTATAGGAACCATTCTTATAATATTATGGGAACCAATCCCATAATATTATAATGATGATGACTAATAATATTGAGATATTTATCATTACAACTCAAGTTATTTGTGACTTCGATGACCACTTTGAAGCATTTGAAATTATTAGTAGTTTCGATAATTTCACTTGCTTCCCAATAACATCATTTGAAATATGTAAAATAAGTAATATTGTTCATATAAACAATAAAAATTACATACCCAAAAGGTGGATTCGATAAATATTCAACGTATGTATTGTAAATAAATAATTTGTTTTAAAAATAAAATAAAATTGTAAAAATAAACAATGAATTTCCATATCTATTTTGCTCCGCTAATTGTATAGTGAGAAAATATCCGTTTTATTAGAGAAACTTTAGAATCGCTACAATATTTTTCAATATTATCTAACACAAAAGTAACTGAGTTGGAATAAACAATTTAAGATTAAGTACACACGTGAATAAAAATTATGAAAAAAAAATTTTTTCACTCTAGTAAAAGATCAATTTTTATTTACAAAAAAAAGTTTATTAGCAAAAAAATATATAATAACTACTTTATATTTTTGAAGTGATTGCTTCATTATTATGAACACAAACATTTTTCTATTATTATGTGCGTCATTCTCATAATATTATAGGAACCATTCCTTTAATAGTATAGGAACCATTCCTATAATATTATAGGAACCATTCCTTTAATAATATAGGAACCATTCCTATAATATTATAGGAACCATTCCCATAATATATTCAAGTTATTCCATTATTGTATAGGATAAAAATAAACAAGAGGATTAAACGCGCCTTAATTAATTAAAACGATATAACAAATATTAAATATTAAACATAAAATTTTAAATAAAAGCAAAGATAATTAAAATAGAAATTCAACTGAATAATAGGTGCAATTATTTCCGGAGCTTTTTATGCGTGATTTACATTACTGCCCGGATAAAAAACACAAAGTCGAGTAACCAACTGTGAAAAGGGTGATTACAGAAAAAAAAAAAATAAATAAATACGATGAACAATGTGTTTCCGGTCACTAACTACAAACTACTCTGTATTTTTTAAACGAGTTGAAAATAATAATTATCCGACTAGCAAGACAAGAGCTTGTTACTACACTTAACCATTATGTCCAATTAATTATTCTTACTTTGCCGGTAAAAGAAAAAATAAATCTATTTCAGCGAATTTTTTAGTTACTTGTACTTTATTTTTATAAAAGTACGGCAAGAGTAATTGAGCTTTTTTGTTCTTTTTGATCTTTAATGAGACGGTTGTTAACTCGCTGGTCTTAACGATAAAGTGTAGCTTTCGTTATTGCTCATTTTTTTTTGTCATTATTGTTATTATTATTTTTGTTTTTTACTTAAAAGTTTCTTTTAATGGAAAATTAATCGGCTTCCATTTACCCGGAGATAAAATCCGCTTTGTCTGACATATTTTAATCTATTTTTTATCGAGTTTCCGATATAAATTACGAGACTGATCTTTGCGACGTTTTAATCGGTTTATCCGGGAAGAACAAGTAGTTTATCAACGCGCTCGGTAGATGGCGCTTTGTGCGAAATAACTCTATTCTCTTTTTTTTTATAATTACAGCGCTTAAGGAGATCCATGCGAAGTAGTTAAATTTTTAAAAATTCCTGAAAATTTGTAAATTCAATCTACGTAGCCTAATAATTAATAAAAAAATTTAAAAACAGTAGGTTTCTCGGATATTTAATGAAATAATTAGGTTTGAAAATTGTAATTTTTACATGTAAAATGGAGATTTCACCAGCCGTGTATTTGGTTAAGAATTTAATGCAATAACCGATTTTAAAACATTTTATTTTCGTTGAATTTGATTGAAAAACTAATACGCTTTCGATTAAAACAATGAAAAAGTAGCTTTCCGAACGTATTACGGAGATATTTTATATTTTTTATGAAAAATCACTCGGAACTTCTGTTCTTTAAAGTCTTGTATTTGACTTGGCAACACCACTTGTGCATTTACCCGGCGCACAAGTAACCGTGGTTTTTTAAATGCTAGAAGATTTTAGTCATTTTAGTTAGACAGTAAACATAAAAAGTTTGGAAAATCCAAAAATGCACGCCTC
Organism: Cotesia glomerata; assembly: GCF_020080835.1. Classification (NCBI taxonomy): domain Eukaryota; kingdom Metazoa; phylum Arthropoda; class Insecta; order Hymenoptera; family Braconidae; genus Cotesia; species Cotesia glomerata. The sequence continues at coordinate 23,099,986 of NC_058163.1, forward strand.
ATAATCTCATTTTTTCACGTAATAATTACCGTAACTCCTATTCTTTCCTGCTTCACAGCATTATTTATGTTTGTAAAAATGTGGTACAAATATAAATAATGCTGTGAAGCAAGAAAGAATAGGAGTTACGGTGATTATTACGTGAAGCGTTTCACATTCACGTAACAGGATATTGGTAGGAAAGGATTGAGAAAGAATGTGGAGAGAATCATCTTAATGTGAGTTTATAGAATATGCGAGAAAAAATTATTAGATAGCTCGGACTGGGATTCGAACCCAGAACCTTCCGAAGATATGTCGGCTACTCTACCATTTGAGCTATCCGGTCTATACTAAATTTCCTTTCGCTTATTCTATATACATTAAGCCACACCGTCCATCTTACGGCAAGTATTTTTACAAATTAATTATTATCATTTTCTCACACAATAAAATTGATTAAAATAAAATATAAAAAGCAAAATAATAAAAAACAGAAAACTCTGCTATGGTTTAGTGGCGCGATAATTTTAAGGTAAGGAAAAAAAAATACTATACTAAAATGTATAGAAAGATATACAAAAAAATATACATTCATATATTAGTTTTTTATAAATAATAATTTAACGACAGTGAATTGAACGCTCATATTAATTGAGAAAGTCCGTCGTGTGTTACTTTAGATAATAAAAAAAAATTAATCCAGTACGATAATTTTTTCGAGCATTTTCCCTGCCACATACACCAATCCATAAACACAGATACACGGACGTCCAGAAAAGATTATTTTTAATGTTATTATTTACTATGTTAAACAAAATAATTGTTATTGAAATATATTTTATGTGCCTGACAAATTATTTGACTTGATATAAGTACAGTCAGATTAACCTGTAAGTGCGATATAAATAAAAAAAAATCAATTTCAGTTTCAAGAAAACTACTTATTTTGAAATGTCGAGAGTAGAGCACTACCTCAACGCTTCGCTTATGAGGCGTGCAATAAATTTTAAGGTTAGAGAACTCTTGCGGTGTTGTAAAGTGTATACCGGTAATTCAAAATGCTATATTTTTTATTAGTCAATTAATTGTTAATAATTATTTAATGAGTAAATTTTTCGGAAATTTCCTCAAAAATGTTATTAATTAATTTTAAGATGCATTACAAAAGTATTCTACGTATTATTTTTTTATAGACATTCTTTACACTAGGAGGGTACTTGGATCTCCTTAAAAGAATAATTTTTAAAATCTTGGAAAGAAAAATTTTCTATAACTAGATTTAATTGTACACAATTATACAGAGTGTCCCAGAAGTAACGGACGCCATTGTAGCATCTGATAAACAAAATAATTCTGAGACGAAAAGTCCTTAGCCATTTTTTAATCAGACGCATAGATAATTAATTATTAATTAAAATAACGTCCTTTTATGCGTTAGAGAGAGAGCACTAGTGTCAAGTCAAGTGCGTTCCAACGAAGACGCTTGCACGTGTGAATGTGTAAGTAAATATGTGTGACTACGTTAGAAACCAGTTAGTCATACAGTTAGTTGTGTCTTTGTTTGGCACATACTTTACTGGACACTGGCGCTCTCTCTCTAACAAATAAAGAGACGTTATTTTTAATTAATAATTAATTATCTATACGGTTAATTGAAAAATGGCTAAGGACTTTTCGTCTCAGAATTATTTTTTTCATCAGATGCTACAATGGCGTCCGTGACTTTGGGACACCCTGTATATAACGTAACTATATTTTTTTTATAAAAAAAAAAATTATTTTGACGTAATATGTAATATTTTTTTGAACACAGCCATTATTTACATTGACTATTAGCATTTCCTCAGTAGTAAAACCTCCGTGTGGTCGACCACAAATCCGTCGTACAAACATTTAATTAAAAAAACAAAATAATTGTTTTGACCACCAATACCAACTAATTATCAGCCTAAACTCTACATACTTCAGATATCTTATATCTTCAGAGGTTTATTTATGTCTACGTCACCAGCAGTTGTTTAAGCTCACAAGCAAACAATAACACCCAGTGGTAGAAAAATAGTTGTATTGATAATTGGAGGGTGGATATACGCACAAGCTATCCTTCAATATAAACTACCCTTCTATTCACAACTTTTATTTATTTTTTCCATTTTATCATCCCCGTTTTCAGGTCCTGGGAATAGCAACCAAGTATCGCTCGATATATAAAGCTTGAGGATTTTATGCGGGCGCTTATAAGCAGCGCCCTCAACTTTTATGGGCACGAGGGATGCTGGTTGGGGCGAAAGTACTTGCAGGGTCTTGAAAGGATGATAGCGCTCAAAGTGCACGGCACAGAAATCAAACTATCGATGCACTGGAAATATTTATCTTATAAATATTAAAGCAAGGTTGCATTTGAGTGGATCGTCGGTCGGACGATTTTTTTTATCGAGTGGCTCGAGCATCAATAACAAACTTTAATTTTTTAATAGATTATTATTCGGTTTAAGTTTAAGGGCAGGAGTGGGGCAAAAGAGTCACATGCAGAAGGCGATGGCCATCTGTTCTCTTGCTAGGAAAGAATCGAGAGCCAACTTCTATTCGGGCGAACGATCTTCGTAAAAGTTTTCACTCGCGTATTTCATCGGTGCTCCAATACTTATTCGTTTTAGCTCCTTCCTTTTTTTACTCTCAACTTCGAGGTATTTTACTTTGGCTTTATTTTTTCTTACTTGGCTCGTACTCTTTCCTTCCACTTGGAAAGTAGAGCCGTCGTACGATAATCGATCAACCGACGTTGATATCATATATCATTCAAAGGGAATATATCTCGGTGTCCGGAATTGTTGGCTCCTTTATAAAGCTCATTTTTATTACTTTTAACGATCGATAGAAAAGTATAATCTCGGAGATTTATTTTTATTTTTGTTACAAGCTAATTTTTTAACGGAAAATTGTCTGGAATGTTATTAAAATAATGGGAAGGAAAATTAACAGACGATGAATTTTTAAAAGTTGCAATCTGCTGGTATATTACAATTTTTATTTTTAAAATTTTGTTGAATTAATAATTCATTAGAAATAAATTTTTTAAAAAATGTGAAAAATAAATTTTAGAAAGTTTTATTTCTTAAATAAAATTATACACAGAAATAAAAAATTTGTATACTGGAGAACAAAATTCTTGGCTCAAGAAAATTTTCGGATGCCTGAAGGAAGATCAAAGTTGTGTTAAGAAGTTAAAATTTTTCTTGAAATTCTATTCTTGGTGGAGGTCATTTTTTCTTAATTCAAATTATCATAAATACTTGATACAATAAATTTTTATATTTGATCAAAATTTTTAGATACTTTAGGGAAGCAGCGCTACCTACTTCAGCTGAGAAAAAAATTTTCTCACCTTGAGAAAATTTTTCTCTTGAATATTTGATACCCATTTTATATTATTTTAGCGTGCAATTATACATATTGAATGAAAAAAATGATTCAATATTATTTGATCTTCCCATTTGACATGTTAATCAATAAAAATATTAATGAAAATTTACTTCTATCTTTATATTTAATTTTTTGGAGCAAGAGAGAAATTTTCTCAAGACAAGAAAATTTACTTCTATCAAGAACTAAATTTTTTAAAGCAAGAGGATGAATTTTCTCAAAATAACAAAATTTTCTTGGATCAAGTTACGTATTTTTTAAAGCTCTAGAATTAATTTTGTTGGAATAAGTGAAATTTCTTGTGTCAAAAAAAAATTTTTTTTTTCGCTCAAGAAAATAATTAAGAAGAAAAATATTTTCTTAGCTCAAGTGAACCCTTTTTTCTGTGTACTAAAGAAAAATACTTTCATAGAATTTTAAAAATTTTATCTAACCAAGGTTAATTTTTATAAAATTTGATGAAATTTTATTAGGTCATTTTCTTTACACAGTAAAAAATTTTGCGTCATTGCGTCAAAAAACTTAGTTTTAAATATTGAACATTTTTTTGTGTTGATTTAACAGAATAAATGTTAAATTTACACAAAAAAGTGTTAAATATTTAACATAAAAATTTTTAACACAAAATTTTTTGATTCAAAATTTTTTACTGTGTACTGATACGCTGAAAAAAAATTTGACATCGTTCAAATTTATTATTGAATTAAAACATCAATTTTTTTTTTAAATAATTTTGAATCCAATAAATTTTTTTTCAGTGTGTTCATTTTCCAGTTGAAGCTTCTAATATTCTACAAATAATTCAAGATTACAGATAATAACAATAATTTTAATTATTGAAAATGTTTCGTTCAAAGTTAAATATTTACCCGTAACAAAATGTCATCAAAAGAAGAGACAGCAATAAAATAAAATAAAATAGCAATAATGGGAGTAAAACAAGGAAAGGAATGAATTTAAATGTAAAACCCGAGAGCATTTATTTCCCAGGTGTAAATGTCTTTCTCGCAATCTAATCGTAATAATTTATCCTTTTATCTGAAATCGCCTAGGAAAATAACACCGACTGAAGAATAATAATAAAAAGTAAAAGGTACAAAAGTAAAGCGACAGTACCGTTGGATATCCAATTTCTTTTACGACGCGTAATACAACTTGCCATTCGTTTGTTGGTAGTGTGGATCCGGGCAGATCGTCTCCCTCCCCCAGTTCCTCTCTGCTCGAGTGTAATCCCCTTCGAAACGATTCTATCCGGGCATTTTAACGAATAAAACGAATTGCTAAAGGAATAAATCGAGATCGATTATCCAGCATGTCTACTTCGTCACCGATATCACGGAATCTAAAGTCGAAAAACCTGAAAACGCGTGTGTGCCAGCCTGGTACTGCTGTGCACCTGGTACACCTACACTCACTTAATTCTACTCCCTTCACTTTGCTCGCTTTCTTCACTGTTATGTATATTTTCCGTCCATCGCGTAACGTATCCGACTCGATGCACATAATTTTTACTGCCGGCGTCTATTTCAATTTAATATTCAATGTTTTATACGATTGAAAGCAGAAGATATATAAATATAAATATTGGAGCTCAATTTATTATTTTTCCGCAACGTGATTCAAGTACGGAGTAAACAGATGTTATTCTATCTTTCAATAGATCACAGAGTATCTAAATATGGGAATGTTACCGAGAAAATTGTGAAACAGCTGGAAAATTGCATTGCAAATAGTCGAAAGAGATCGAAAAAGAGACGCAACAAAATAGAGACCGGGGAAGGAAAATATACTTTTATTTTCTTGTCTTCTTGATCTCTTTTCTCCTGTTCGCAATTTTTTTTTATATTTTTTCAGGATATATACGCCAGTAGTCTGCGTATGATGGAAATAATATTATACGTCAACTTTGTTTTCTTTTGTGATAAAATTTTCTAATGTAACGATTCATAGGTAATTTTAATATATGCACTGATAAAAGGATTTAGTAACAGAATTTTTATTCATTTATTTGGGAAAAACAAATATTTTGTACCCATCAATATTATTTGTTACAGTTTAATAAATGATTTTTTTATAGGAACAAAGCCTTATTACATGGAAATAAATATTTATTTCCACCAAATGATATTTAGTAACAGGTACTAAATATTTCTTTGGTAAGTATTGTCGGTAGATGGCTATGCTTTAATTCCAATGTTTATGTGAACCATAACCTATTCATTGACAGATTATTTTATTCAGCTTGATTTTGGGAGATTTATCAAACCTTTGAAAACACACATACTACCAAATGGCTTATATTTAATTTTTCAGTGGAGTTTAGTTTACATTTTTCAATTTGTCTATTATTGATATGTTAAAAACTTGTTTAATTTTAAATTTTATAAATGTCTCAATCAAAAAAATATAATTTAATGAGATTATTTTCTTTATAATACCTTATATTTTTACTTAAAATTTTTTATTCTAATTATTTTGATTTATTTTAAATTAAAAAGTTAGGTTACACACTAAAATTAGTAAAAAAATTAATTTCTTTGATACCAATAAACCATTTATTGAGTACCAATAAATCATTTGTTAAATACTACTAAGTATTTACTTGGTGGAACTAAATGGGCTTTAATAAATGATTTAGTACCTATTATTAAATATTTGGTAATGAAAGGTTTGTTACTAAATCATTTAGTATCTGTTACTAAATCTTATTAAATAGAACTAAATCCTTCTGTCAGTGTGGTCTAATTTGGTCCTACAAATTTATTGTAATTTTATATTTTTAATATAAATGTTTAAGTCAATAATATTTTTTTTTTAAATAAAAATTAGTTCAGCCAATGATTAAAATAACTAAGAGATTGACAAATTGTGAATTCAAATTCACCGCGTTTTTTTTTAGTTACCCCACACTACCGTTCGAACGCTTGTTACAACACAAAGGTGTCAAAAAATTGCTTTTAAATTTATTTATCAAGCAAAAATTAGAAATTAATGTTCAATTTTTTTAATAAAAATAAAATTCTTTATATCTTATATAAATGTAAACGCCAATTAATTTTTTTGAAACTAAAAATTAATGTTACATAATTTTTTTAAAAGAGTCAAAAAAATATTTATATTTTAGAACTTAACTCTCTAGTATTGAGATGATTTAGCCATCATGCGCCACCTGTCGGAGATTATTAATACTACCTTTACTAAAAAAATTACATACAAAATTTTTTCACTATCTAAATTTCTGTCCGCGACTAAAACGCCTCCATATTTCCGGACGTTTAGGTTAATATATTATTCAAACTAAATCCTGGATCCGAATATTTGCTCTTTTTGGTAAACAGAATGTCTGAACAACATAAAACGGAATGCATGACTGTATATATTTTGTATATACAGTTATGTAGAGCAGAGAATAGAGAACAGCAGTGTGAAATTATCGTTGGAAATCTCTGTTTACAAAATCAGGAACCAAACGGTATATTTACAAAATTGGGCGCTCAATCACTCTGTAATTACATCACCAGGAGTTGAGTAATTACATTGAATTTTTGGTATTAATACGGCTAATCTAATGCCGCACCGCTGTTTACACAAATTTCAAATATTATACTGGCGTTCTAATTAAACCAAACAGTTTTAATATTAATTACAAAATGATGATTTAGTAATGATAATGATAAACGTTAATTAGTTATCGGCTGTCATTACTTGATTTTATACTAATAGAGTAAATTTATCCCTTTAACTCACTCTGTTTGATTGAAAAAAAAAAGTACCCAATTGAATCAATACCTGATTAAATAATAGTTAATATTCAATTCTGTTCGATCGTCACTAATTAATTTATCTTCATTTTTAATTCCCGAGTCGGATTATTTATAGATTGTTGTTACTTATTAAAATAAAATTGTCTGGCTCTTCTCTGTGGGATTCAACAAACTAATGAATTATTTTACTCAAATTAATTAATATTTTATTTCGCGGGATAAAAATATAAAGAAAAAAAAAAGTAGAGAATTTAATTTAATCTCTCTAAAGTGATTTAATTTTATTCAAATTGAACAAAGTTTATTTATTATTTAATTAATGAATTGGTAAGGTATCCAAGTAACAAAGCTTTAGTTAATTGAGAAAAATGTCTATTGTATAAATTTAATTAATCGTTAGACGGAGAAAGATATTTTATTAGCCAATTGTACGGGTATAGTTTATTGTAACGCCTTTGAATTAAATTCAAGATGACAGAACAATGAAGTTATTTAATAAGGGCAATAGTTACAGCTAATTATCTAACTGTTTTGTTATCTTTATTGAGTATCAATTGTAACGCCATTTGTCTCGAGCTTACGGCTTTTTAACTGGTAAAGATTACCGGTGAGGCGCAAGGCAGTTTTATAGACCCGAGTTATCGAATCCATCGTGGTGTTCTTAAAATCTTACTGGCGATAAGTTTAATTTATGAGATCTAGATATTGAGGGACATATTTGCATTTTTGAAAATAAATAGCTGTGAAAAAATTTTCTGATATGGCCTGATGTGCGTATATATAATTTTATGATATGACAATGTATGTCCTGATATGGAAAATTTCCATGTTAAGACGTATCGGGCCATATATTGCCATATATAGCTTGATATATCCTTATATAGACATATATGGCCTGATACATGCCAATATAATTTTTTGATATGGCCATATAAGCCCTGATTTATCGTCATATGGTTTGGTATGGCCATATGTATCTTGATCTGACCCCAAATGACCTACAATTGCCATATTATTGCCATGTATATCTTGATATACCCTTATATAGCCATATACGGCCTGATACATGCTGATATAATTTTTCATATGGACATATATGTCTTTATATGGCCATATAAATCCTGATAGGTCTTTATATGGCCTATAATTGCCATATATGGTCTAATATATGCATGCATAATTTTTGATATGGCCATATAAGCCCTGATTTATCGTCATATGGTTTGGTATGGCCATATGTATTTTGATATGATCGCATATTACCTACAATTGCCATATATTACCTTGTATAGCTTGATATATCCTTATATAGCCATATATGGCCTAATACACGCTGAAATAATTTTTTATATGGACATATATGTCTTCATATGGCCATATAAATCCTGATAGGTCTTCATATGGCCTATAATGGCCATATATGGTATAATATATGCATGCATAATTTTTTGATATGGCCATATATGTCCTGATTTGTCTTCATATGGTTTGGTATGGCCATATGTATCTTGATATAACCTCAAATGACCTACAATTGCCATATATAGCTTGATATATCTTTATATAGCCATATATGGCCTGATACACGTCGATATAATTTTTGATATGGACATATATGGCCATATGACCATATAAATCCTGATAGGCCTTCATATGGCCAATAATTGCCATATATGGTATAATATATGCATGCGTGATTTTTTGATATTGCCATGTGTATCTTGATATGATCTCATATGGCTTACAATGACTATAAATGGTCTGATATGTGCATATATAAATTTTTGATGTAGCCATATATGATGTGATATGTCTTGATTGAAAAAATTTGCCATATCAGGACATTTAGAGCCATGTAAGAATATGTCTCCCCTAATATGGCTATATATAACCTGATATGGCAAATTTCCAGACAAGGCTCATTAAAAATTTTTATATGGCACGTATGAGTGTATTAGGCCATATCAAAATTTTTTTACGGGTAAAAAAATATTTATAACATGCAAATAAAAATTTTAAATATGAAAATCATGTTAAATTGTTGAAAATTAACTTCTGAAAGTTACTAGAAATAAATTTCCGTTCAGAAAACGTCACTCTCAATTTAACCTGAGATTGCGGAAAAATTTTACTTATAATTCATAAAAGACTTTAATTATAATTTTTCTCAACAAAATTAAGAGTCTAAAAATTAAGTTAATTTGTAATTGACTTTCTAGTACAAAAGTTAATTTTTTTGTTGACTTTAACGGAATTTTTTTTTTTCTGAGCGTTGATTAAAATATAAAATCTAGTTTGCATTATATTATTAAGATGTGAATGAAGATGAAGATAATCATGCAAAGGTGTGTCGATTAAGAGTAATCACAAAATAACTATTTGTTTTTATTTTTTTTTTAATGCAGTTGCTAGTTCTTTGACCTTGTCGCAGTAATTTTATTTCATTGCAAGCTTAATTACATTTTTCTCGACAACATGCGATCAGGCCAATTTGCGAGTTATCAAAAGTCGATTTAAAAATATTTTAATGCTGCAAATTATTACTAGTTTCTTATTTCTTATTATTTATTATTCTAACTATTATTTATATTCCGTTGGCACTCTCATTGATGAAACCTCTTTGCTTTCTTGTCTAATGAAAAAGTATTGTAATAATGGAAATTAGTGACCTCGAGGTTATAATCACGCTTAGGTTGCCTTGAACTCAAAAGTTGGAGGAATTTTCGCAACTTTTTTAGACGTCCGTAATTTTTAACGCTTTCAAGGTTTTAAGTTTTAAATCATTTCTTGGAATCTATATTCATTATAATAATCATAAAATATCCATTAATCATAACTTATAAATTATGATATAACGTGACAATTTTAACAAAAAGTTAGATTTAATTTTTTGATAACTATCAAATATCGAATGATATCAAAGTTTAATTTTTTAATTGATAATTTTGATATTATAATACACGGAGAGAAATTTATAGGAACCTTTCTAAAAATTATAGGAATGGTTCCTATAATATTATGGGAATGGCGTACATAATAATAGAAAAATGTTTGTGTTCATAATAATGAAGCACTCACTTCAAAAATATAAAGTAATTATTATATATTTTTTTGCTAATAAACTTTTTTCTGTAAATAAAAATTGATCTTTTACTAGAGTGAAAAAATTTTTTTTCATAATTTTTATTCACGTGTGTACTTAATCTTAATTTGTTTATTCCAACTCAGTTACTATTGTGTTAGATAATATTGAAAAATATTGTAGTAATTATAAAGTTTCTCTAATAAAACAGATATTTTCTCACTATACAATTAGCGGAGCAAAATAGATATGAAAATTCATTATTTATTTTTACAATTTCATTTTATTTTTAAAACAAATTATTTATTTACAATACATACGTTGAATATTTATTGAATCCACCTTTTGGGTATGTAATTTTTATTGTTTATATGAACAATATTACTTATTTTACATATTTCAAATGATGTTATTGGGAAGCAAGTAAAATTATCGAAATTACTAATAATTTTAAATGCTTCAAAGTGGTCATCGAAGTCACAAATAACTTGAGTTGTAATGATAAATATCTCAATATTATTAGGCATCATCACTATAATATTATGGGAATGGTTCCTATAATATTATAGAAATGGTTCCTATAATATTATAAAAACTATTCCTGTATATTATAGGAACCATTCCCATAATTATAGTAACATTTCCCAAAAATGATGGGTAGAATTCCCATAATTTAAGTAATCGCTCCTAAAATGGTATAGGAAAACATTTCATTAAAATTATAGGAATGATTTCTACATTTTTCTCTCCTAGTAGTCAGATTTAATTTTTCAACAAAAAAACAAGACAAAATTTTTTTTTATCAAATTTAATATTAAAAAATAAAATCAAATGATTAAATATATTATTTTTCATTAAAAAATTGTCCAATCCTGACCTAAAATTCTCAGTAAAATATCCGAATTCAAATCCAAACATTCTAATCAAACTACGGTACTTTAGCGTAAGTACTCAAGTTCCCCTTGATCCGTATCAATATCAATATCAATGTCCCTAAACTTATCTAATAGTTATTATCTATCTGTTCGTCACAAGTCTCCGACAGTATTATTGTTATATTATATTAAGTAAAAGCTAAAGATAAAATAAAAAAAAGTAAAGATTGGTTAAACAGATGGCCTGGGGATTAGTATCATCACGGTAGTATCTCGTTAGGGTGGACAAATGACAGCCGTTTGGTCGTATCCGATCAAAGATATTGTTCACTTAGCCCCTTCCCGTCAACATAGTACACAATGCCCGATAAGACTGACAGGCTATCGCACGACACCTGTTATCGCGGGCTGAGGACTGTATACCGCGAAATAAAAACCTGACCGACGGTTAATAAATCGTTTAATAGAGCAATATCCGCCTAAATAGTGAGCTTACATCGGCTAAATAAATCATAAATCATAAATCTTGAACAATATTTATCATTTATCGTTTCCCGTGAAAAAAATTTTCTTATGTGGCCATATATGGCCTGACATGTGCATTTTTAATTTTTCAGTATGGCCATATATGACTTGATATATTTTAATAGAAACAATTGCCATATTTGCCATAAATGACCATATGAAACCATATCAAGCCAGATGAAGACATATAAAGACATAAATGGCCACAGCAATAAATTATAAATGCACGGATTAGTCCATACATGGCCGTATAAGGCCATATAAAGCCATATGAGGACATTTATGATCATATTAAGCCATATGAGCACATATCAAGATATAAATAACAATATTAGGCCATATTAAGCCATATAATGTAATATATGGCCATATCACATTATATATGGCCATCTTAAAAATTATATATGGACATATCAGGCCATATATGGCTATATAAAGCTTCACATAGCGATATATGTCCGAATATGGCCAATTTTCATCTGAGGCCACGTATAGAAATTTTATAAATTTTAATATGGCCATATATTAGTAAGTAGGCCATATCAAGCCATATGAGGGCATATAAAAACATAAATGGCCATAGCAATAAATTATAAATGCACATATTAGGCCATATTAAGCCATATGAGGACATATATGACCATATTAAGCCATATGAGCATATTTCAAAACATAAATGACAATATTAGGCCATATTAAGCCATATAATGTAATATATGGCCATATTAAAAATCATATATGGACATATCAGGCCATATATGGCTATATCAAGCCTAACATGGCCAAATATGTTCCGATATGGCCAATTTACATATCCAGCCATGTACAGAAATTCTATAAATTTTAATATGGCCATATATTAGTTTATCAGGCCATATAATAAAATTTTTTCACTGGTTATCATAGACCAAACGTAACACTCACAAGTAAGTTTCTCTCAAGTGGGCACTGATACTCACGGTCTATCGATCAGACAGAGCGCGAACACTGACATTGAATCCGTACCAGCTGACCCAGTGAGTATTCTCGAGGCTCTTTACTGCCACGGATCGATTACACTCAACTCTGGCTAGGCGAGCACTAGGTAAACGTCAAGTACATACATAATTATTTTTAATATTATTATTGATATTTTTATTTTATTATTGTTATTAAAAGAATTAATTATTTTTTACAACTTAAGGGTTGTTTAGTGTTACTGCTATTGGTATTTTTATTAATACGCCCGTCATCACTGTTTGTTAATGAGGATTTTATGTATATGCTGGTAGTTACTGTTTTTGTTCATGGACAGGTGAGCACGCAAGTAAAGACCTTCTCTCTCAACCGTCACATATCAAATGCACATGCGTCTTGTTGTTATATATTGTATAGCTTATGTATGGAACAACCGTGTTAACACACACCAGCTAGCTTAACTATTATTATCTAAATTTAGTTTACCAAAGCCGTTTATATTGAAAAGCAATATTCTCTATAGACAACTACTAAATATCATTTTATGGATGTTTTCATTTTACTATTTTTATTATTGTATACCAGTGATTATAAATAATTATACGTTGATAGACGGGTTTGTTAAAGATTATTTGATTAATTTTCCGTGAAAATATTTTCTGACATTTCTAATTTTCATAAATTGCTATGTATGAAAATGAAGAAAAAATTAATTATAATTTTTTGTTATTCTTTTCAAAAATGTATTCGTCAATTAATTTGGCGTTTTTTTTTTTTTTTTTTTAATTAATGTAGTAGTTAATTAAACTAAAAATTACATGATTACAAAAAAATCTATTAAAGTTACAATTTTAATCCTGTCAAGACAGAAATATGAAGTATACATTTTTAGAAATGTAATTTTTACCTTCTAAAAACTGTCAACCTAAAAATATCAATTTCACGTAAAGAAAAATTTAAATTTCTACATAAAGAAAAATGTAAATTTAATATGTGGAAGAAGTATTAAATTTACATGGAAACAATGTCAAATTTATATGAAGAAAAATGTAAATTTAGAAGGTGGAAAAAATGTTAAATTTATAAGAAAAAAATGTTAAATTAGCATTTGGAAAAGTGTTGAATTTACATGACAAATATTTTACATAATTATATAAACATTTTTTTCCCAAGTGTGTTATTTTAAAAATCATAAATATGTCGTCTAATTTTTAGACTTCCGTTATTTTCACATATTTATTTTCCATGCAATGTTAAGTTCTTCAAAAGAGCCGAGATTAAAATTTTTCATTTTATAACTTAACTCCTAAACATTATCTCTCTTCTAATGAGAAGATTCAGTGACCATGCGCCATCTGTTGGAGATTTTCAAAACTAATTTTATTAAAAAATTGTGACATAATTATAATAAATAATATTAATTTTTCTTAGCTGGCTACACTAAATAGATCTCGCTAAGAATAATATCGGAAAATTGTACTTGTAAAGCCCGTGTAAAAAAAATCGTTTTAAAATTGTCGTTTGTTTAAAATTTTCAACGTGACACAAAGCAAGACTGTTTTTAAACTTTTTTAAGACGCTCCATTTTAATGTTCCACGGTTTTGTCACTGTGAACTCATCTTAAAATAGTCTCTAAATTTTTTTTAAGATTTTTACAAAGAAACTTGCAAAATCGTCTAAAAATTAATTTTCATAACAAATTCAAAAATTAAATTTCAAAAATCTGCTCTTGGAATTTTTTTTTTTTTTGGCGTCTTAAAACAGTTACTTAAGCTTTCTTATTTTGTGTTATGTTTAAGATCTTAAACAAACGCCCTTGCCGCGTAGGTTAAGATTTACACAATCCAAAAAGACCCCAACGTACCACTCCCAACAGTTAAAGTCGGCGATATAACCACAGCAGTTAAAACCGACTCTAAATAATAAATATAAAAAAAAAAAAAAACGACAATTTTAAGACACTTTTGAGACGATTTTTTTTTACACGGGAGCGTCAAAAACATAAGTAATATTAACATTCTTAGTTAAGTCTAATCGTTTTATGAAAAATGCAAAATTTGTGAAATATAAAAGCATCTAAATTGGTTCTAAGATGGCCAAAACCGGTACTTCTACCTTACATGACCGTATCAGAGCATTTCAAGACATATGTAGACACATCAATTTTTTTGAAATAGCCGTTGTGTCCACATAAATTTTTTCAGAGGATTTTACTCTTAGTAATAAAAATAAAAGTTTGTTTACTTGAAACAAAAGTTTTTCTTACACAAGACACTCGCAGAAAGTTGCGGTTGTGCGGTCGTGTGACGGTCTGACAATAACTTTGGGGAATTCATGGGTGTCGAGTTAAGAAATAGCGAGTTAGAAGTTGTTGGTAAGCGGCCCTCATTCACCCTGTCATTTTTTTCACCCACTCCTCCTCCTCCTCCTGTTAGGTGTTTTCTTACACTCTCACACTTTTGGTAGTGTCTTTTAGTCACCACCCTGTCATAAAGTTGCTCTTTATCTTTCCGTGCCACTAGTCTTACCAGAGCAACCGCCAGTGACTCGGATCTGCCAATCATCACTTATTTTTCCGAGACTTTTAACCGCAAACCAATCGAGTGAGACGATAGACACGTGCCAAATTTCTCATCTTTTCCTTTTCAATCTTTGTTATTTATTTCGACATTCAATAATTCAATTTAATGCTAAATTAAATTTACGCTCGACATTATTTCATTGATAATTAATACATTGAATTTACGAATCTATATTTAATGGAATAAAAGCAATAAATCGGATGGAATTTCTCTGACAATTTCAAAAATAATAATAATAAAATTTATATTTTCAGTTGTTGGGATAAAATGGGAGCCGGGTCAGCGCAACATAACACAAATGGATCCGACAGTAACACGTGGCTCGTGAAAATTGGAGCTCAACTGAAACTGCACGTTAAAAGATTTATGGCGGAAGCGGAAGTATTTCCCGGGCGAAATATCGCATCTATATACGTATAGAGAAAAATAGAAGAGCTCCCGTCATTGGTGAGTGTATTCGTTTGGAACAACTTCCAACACTACTTTTCCATATAAAAACATACACATACATTTAAATTTACATCTAGATCTACACAACTATACAACTATATCTTTTTCCACATAAACGTCCAAGATTTGTGAGTTTACTCCTTTTACGAACAGCTAATTCGTTCCGGGTTTAGAAGTGCGCTCGCTAAAAAGTCTCAGACCAGTGAGAAATAAGCGGTAAACTTTGTCCGGAGTTTTTAAATCAGCGATAGGAAAAAAAGCACTTTTAGTATACCGATCAAAAATGCAGAAATGCTCGGAATAATATAAGGAAGTAGAAGAGGATGAATAACCACATTTTTGCTCCCATATTCAGATCTTATAAACTCTCGTATATTTTTCATCGCTCACTTAGTTCATTCCCATTTAAATGGTTCACTTTGCGTGCAGCATTATTCCCTGGAAAAATACTTTCGACGTTGAGAAATAACCTTCAGTCGAGTTTTTTCTTCTCTAACAAAGTATGATTTATCATTGGTTATTTTGCTGGTGAATAAATTCTTTGATATGACTGTATGTGGACATGTTAGTAAATTTGATGTACCCAGAGTCTAACATATTTATTATACAATTTTTTATCTCTCCACGGGCTCCCCGCCTTTATTAATCCCGCCAAAATTTCTCACAATTAAGAACAATTATTTCTAAAAGAAAACATTATTATGGCCCTTTTATCATGGTTTTTGTGTAAAAAAATATTGTACAAGAAATTATTGCTGACAATTTTTGTCGCAAGAAATTTTTGCATGAGAAATAAGAGACGGTCACCCTCTCCACGATATGAAAATTCGCTATATCAGGCCATATATTTACGGAAAAAAGTAAACTGTAAAATTCACATCGGGATGGCAAAAATATAAATATTACAGAACTTAATGTAGAAAGTGTAAAAGCCATAATTTATAATTTAATATCGAAAATAAGTGATTAGTAGCTGTCATTATAGTAAATAACGACTCTGTTATCTTCAAAAATTACAGTTTCAAACAGTAAAAATTACCGGTTCAATATACAGTCCATTCTATGAAGAGAAGGGGAACTCAGATGAAAGAGAAGGGGGTCTCACTCTGGGAGAATTTTACATTTGAAACAGTAAAAATTATACTTTTAAAATATACATTTTACCAGTCCAAGCAAGTCAATAATTACAGTTTGATTTTTAGCGTTGCGCTTAAAATTTACCATTTTACTTTGTAAATATTGACGTTGCTTGTATTAGAAATTTACTAACTTTATTTTATACTTTTTCCATAGCATAAGATCATTTTTTAGGTACGAAATGATAAATATCAAAGTCTGAATTCTTAATTATTGTACATTAACATTTTAGACATTCAAATAGCGAATATTACTGTTTGAAATAGTATTTTCTTCAATGTAAAGTATAAATTGTAGCATTTAAATGATAAATATAATAAAGTGTATAAGTTATAATACTTATTATAAATCGTCTATTATTTATTACAGTTTACTTTTTTCCGTATTGACATGTTAAGCCATATTAGATTTATTAAGGCTTAATATGTCCTGATATAACTTTATATGCTCATATTAGACCATATATTAATTTATCGGGTCTTATATAGGCATATTTGACTAAATATGACTTAAAATGCTCATATAAAATTTTTTGACCAAAGTTAGTACTTAAAACCTCCAACAGGTGGCGCACGGTCGCTAAATCTTCTCCTTAGAAGAGAGTTAAGTTTTAGAAATTAAGTAATAAAGTGAAAATAATTCTATGACTCTCTTCGAAAGCGTAGATGGTATTGGTTTTTACTTAAAAAGAGTACAAATCCAATTTTTAATTAATTAGACATGTTAATTGACGTCCACGTGTCTAGAGAGACTAAAATAAATTTTCAATTGTTCTTATATATAGCCTGATACGGTCATACCTTAAAATTTATTCACAATTAGTTCTAAATTTATAAATATCATAAGGTCAATGTTATGAACTATTATTAAATTATATATTTGGATTGTAATTATAATTATAGCTGTGATTAGATAACAAGAGAGCTTACTGGGCGTCAGACAATTGGAGATTAGAGATCGATGCGGCCATGTTTGCCGAGTAAATATCCTTTGTTTGTGAATGTATTTGATCTATTAATGTCATGCTGATAGGACAACGTCATTGGCATCCGTATCATTGAGAAGGGAGGATGCATCATCGTCATAGATTCACCGTCGTCGTCATTGTTGTGTAAATTAACATTGAAATTCCACTAAACTCGTTGGGATATTAGTTAAAGCATTTATTGTTTAATTATGTATAACTAATGTGTGTTGACAATAGAATTCCTGGTATTGCAACATATAATGTCCTTAGAAAGAGATGGTTAGAGTTATCTATAAACTTTTAGTAACTGGTGAATATTCAGATACCGGCTAGCTTTTATTAGGGCCTCTAATTTGTAACTTTGCTCTCGGTAGTTCACTCAATGTAGACGAGTAGTTCCTTCAATGCTCTCCATCTGTCAGGAGACAGACTATAACTCGTCTCTCCTCTTTCAGAGAGCAGAGCTAGTGTGATCATAGTTGGCAAACGTAGGTAATTGAGTCCCTTGAGATATATATTCCAGTGAGTTCAGTCTACTGTCATAACCCTCGGGACATTTATGCTGCGATGGAGAAATTTACATTAGGATATATACTTTGTGACTTGACAGTTCGTAAAGACCTCTATGCTTTATCAACGTGCTTCTTTTTTTAGAGTCAACCATCCTGGAAAAACTTTTCTCCCATTGATTAATTTATTCTGAAAAAAAATATAAAGACAGGCTAAAGGCTAGAGTGGAGAGCTAAAGTGAGTAAAAAGGTGGAAAATGGCAAAAAATAGAAGCAAGGGGAGAATACTGGCGGTCGGAGCCAGTTTTAAAGCGTCTAAACTCATCTGCAAGCCTCGGCGAGCCGCGACACCAACGCATTACCTTAATGTACTCCAGAAAGCTCTTTTATTACACCCCTGTCGTATTCCTGGCATAGACCATACTGCAGCGCACTCTGATACACATGCCTAGTACGTTAATGGTCGCCCATCTTTCGCTTCGGCAAAACACATACACAAACACAAACATTATGGGCTTTTTCACACAAAATTCTTTCCATGCTCTCCATCACTTCACCCTACATTACTTTTTACTTCCTTCCCGGCTTACACCTGATACTCTTTAGACTTTTTTATCTGAATCTGGTTTTTTTGTCCGACTGTATCCATAAAAGCCCCAATATTTCAGTTTAAATAATGTAAAATCACTTCGTGAAAAAATTTTATAGATATCTTCGTACACAAATCTGATATTCCTTGATATCGAATATTATTATAGAAATTCATTTTTTTTCCTATAATACAAAACCTAATATGGCGATATTTATTTATTTATTGAAATTTAAATGCCAAGGCATAGAGCCAAATAGCAAAAAATAAAATACATATAATTTAGTTTCACATAAGTAATAAAATGAGATTCGAAGTATTGGTTACATATAAAATTTTGTAATATTTATAAACAATATAATTTAAATTAGAAGTATATCGTAACTAAACGTAATATTTAAGTGCATTCAGAAAGAGAAGCATGATTACAGTTTTTAGTATCTTAATATACACAATTTTTACTTTACTAGTATAGTACAATAATTGTAAATAGAAATCTAGCTAATCTAAACTTAAATAGAAATCTAGCTAATCTAAACTTAAAAGAAAATCAAATAGCTTCGATTTAAATGATTCTAAGCTAAGAGAGTTTGGGATTTCAGGTGGCAAATCTTGCCAGAACCTGATAGCAGAAACAACAAAAGAATATTCATAAATGGTACTCGAAAATTTGGGAATTTTGAACATGACGTTATTTTTTGCTGCTAATCTGTCTGATCGTCTAATTTCAGGGTCTTCATCAACAAATAGGCTTCTCAGAAATTTAGGTTCACCTGTAGATAATAGTTGCTCGATATATGCTCGTAAAAAACTTTTCTACGGTCGTACTTGAAAAAATGATGTCCATATATTTTTAATATGATTTCATATGCTCATATTAAGCCTAATATGTTCATATAAGCCCATATATAATTTTGCGACCAAAATTAGTAATGAAAATTTCCAGTAGATGGCGCGTGAGCGCTAAATTATCTCCCTATCGGAGAGTTAATTTTTAGGTAATAAGTTATGTTTTATTAAAAAGTTGATGCGACGTTTTCATTGTTGTCGCTTTTCGTTGCTATGGTAACCACTTTGGTGACGGTTAAATATTAATGAGTAAAATTTTTAAAAATATTGATTAATTAAATTGTTGATAATAAACATTTTGACAGAAGCGCGTTTGATTTTCTAGTGTAATAAAAACTAGCAACCTTGCATTCACTATATGACTGCCGTGACTTGTGAGCTATAAATAAATAAAACTTTGCTTTATTAAATAATGACTTTTGTTAAATTGCACTGTACTTTCTTAAATATTGAAGTTTTTATAGATATAAGCTCATCCCGATGTTACACTCATCAAGAGCTTTCATTTGAATACCCATATGCATTTTGATATATTTTTCATATATACATATATATGATATATATAAATATATAAAATATATGAACAATTGATGTGGGTACTCAAATGAAAGGTCTCGATGAGTGTAATGTCGGGGTGAGCTTATATATTTAAAAATTTCAATAGTTCACAAGATATTTGTTAAATTGCACTGTACTTTTTTAAATATTGACGTTTTTAAATATATAAGTTCATCTCGATGTTACACTCATCAAGAGCTTTCATTTGAGTACCCACTTGCATTTTTGATATATTTTTCATATATACATATATATAATATATATAAATATATGAAAAATTAATGTGGGTACTCAAATGAAAGGTCTCGATGAATGTAATGTCGGGATGAGCTTATATCTTTAAAAATGTCAATATTTTACAAGATAAAAGGTCATTTCTTAATTATATATCTAGAGATAGATTATTTTTGAATGCAGCCTAAATACTTATCATAATAAATTGATACGGTGAGAATGATATGAAACCTTGAAATGGCACAAATTCAAATCAAGTTCTTTGCATAACACTAAATTTCACTAAAAAAAACCGATTTTATCATATGACTATCCTGGACACAAAATTTTTGTTATTCTCTTAATAATATAAATTATTGTTATGACTCTCTAAAAAAATTATTTAACATAGATTTTTATTTTTAACAATTATTAAACTATTTTTTAATTAGTTAGACATTTTAAAAAATATTTAAAATTATGAATAACTTTTTTATTCTTACATTTAGCCCGATGTAAATAGAATATGAAAATCGACCATGTCAAAAAATTATTTTTACAAAAGGAAGTTATTTCCTCAATAACAGGGTAAAAATAAAAGTCATAGTTTGCAAAGTGAAGGAATTAACGTTGAATGATAAAAAGCAGAAAAGTTGATATACTGACTTTGACTGTAATGGATAAAATTGACGACGCAGTTCATAAACAGCTGATGCTATCAATAACGTAATTAAAAAAAAATATTGCTACGCGGGGCTAGAGAAAGGGGAATAAAAGAGTGAGCAGGTAGTATAAGGGCCGATGCAGCAAGCAACCACAGAGTCAGTCAAGTGGAAGAAAAAAAATAGTGAAAAAATTGATGGAAAAAGAGAGATAGAAAGAGAGAAGGGAAAAAGTAGCGCTACTTGTGTATAAAAGACCATTACAATCGCGCTCTCCCGGCACGGTAATGGGGTAGTGTGATATAATTAACTGGCATTCCCCTGTACATACTCTTATCGGACTACCACCGGTGAGCAAGCTCGGTACTACTCCTCTGAAAATAAAAATAACTAGTCCGCCTGACAGAACGCCAGAATAAGCTGATAAAGAGCGATTTCATTGAGAAAATTATCAACCAAATTGTAAATTATAAATATATAGATATAAATAGTTAGCTTTTTAGTATAATTTAATTGAATTTAATTAATTAAAGTAAATTGGTTAGCCTCAAGAGGAAATAATATTTTTTCACGGTTAATAAATGAGATTTAAATCAAGATACTTAACTGCACGACAGTCAGGTAAATATTTAAACACACTAATGATCAAACACCGCGCCCAAGGAGAACGAGACCCATAAAAAATATAAATAATTATGATTAAAAAAATGCAAAAAAGGGAAACATTAGTCACCGGCAATTTTAATGCATTAAACCACTAGCTCACGAGATTTCTCAATTTTTAGCCTAAGGCGTAGTGTAATATCCCCGATGAAAAGATCACGCGATCATATAATACACCACCAACAATAATAACAACAACAAAAATAGTGCTAGCTAATGTAACTTGGATAAAAGGCTGAGATAATAGAGCGGTGGTTTATAAGTGCTCACGATTCCTTCACCTTCCGAGAGTTCTAGGTAATAAGAGCTTTGAATCTTACAAGGTAATTTTAAGCAAAACAACAGCATGAAACTCAGCTTGTATTTATTTTTCATTACTTTAAACTATCATTTTTTTTTTTTGTAAAGTTTTCTGGTAAGTCGAAAATTAGATCGATTCAAAAATTGATATGTATCAGTGCTTCTATAATTTTGAAGGGAACTTTATCAAACTTTGTATGATTTTTTTTTGGAGCATAACCTTGGACGAGTTAGAAAAGGGTTGAAATTGGTTGGGTAGTTTTTGAAATAACGGCCTTGTCATGTTTTGAAAATAGGAATAAATGTGTTTAGCGTGAAAATTTTTCTGATATTGTTACACAGAGAGAAAAATTTCTTGACTGGAGAACACAATTCTTGGCTCAAGAAAATTTTCGGGTGCCTGAAGAAAGACCGGAGTTGTGTTGGCCGAAGTAAAAATTTTTCTTGAAATTCTATTCTTGGTGGAAATAATTTTGTCTTAATTTAAATTATCATAAATACTTGATACAATAAATTTTTATATTTGATAAAGATTTTTAGATACTTTAGGGAAGCAGTGCCACCTTCTTCAGCTGAGAAAAAATTTTTTCACCTTGAGAAAATTTTTCTCCTGAATATTTGATACCCATTTTATATTATTTTACCTTGCAATTATACAAATTGAATGAAAAAAAATGATTCAATATTATTTGATCTTCCCATTTGACATGTTAATCAATAAAAATAGTAATGAAAATTTACTTCTATCGAAATATTGAACTCTTTGGAGCAAGAGAGAAATTTTCTCAAGACAAGAAAATTTACTTCTATCAAGAACTAAATTTTTTGGAGCAAGAAGCTGAATTTTTTCAAAACAACAAGATTTTCTTGACTTAAATAAATTTTCTTGGATGAAGATACGTATTTCTTAAAGCAAGAGAATTAATTTTTTTGGAATAAGTGAAATTTCTTGTGTCAAAAAAAAATTTTTTTTTTCGCTCAAGAAAATAATAAGGAAGAAAAATATTTTCTTGGCTCAAGTGAACCTTTTTTTCTGTGTGCCTGAAGGAAGACAGAGGTTGTATTGGCCGAAGTAAAAATTTTTCTTGGAATTCTATTCTTGCTGGAAGTGATTTTAACTTAATTCAAATTATCATAAATACTTGATACAATAAATTTTTATATTTGATCAAGAATTTTAGATACTTTAGGGAAGCAGCGCCCTCTACTTCAGCTTAGAAAATTTTTCTCTTGAATATTTGATACCCATTTTATATTATTTTAGCCATTTCATTATTATTTTAAAGAAAAATATTCTCTTAGCTCAAGTGAACCTTTTTTTCTATGCACTCTAAATTATGTATCATGAAAAAAAATAATTTATTGCAATTTTTTGTTTATCTTGTTAGAAATTTGTCCGTCAATTAGTAAATCAAATTAAAGAAAAATTGGTTTTATTATTAATTGATTTTTTTCCGAGTAAGAAAATTTCCTGCTAGACTCTAAATAATCAGAATAATTTTCTTGAATAAAAATTTTTCTCTAGAATCAAGCAAATTTTTTATCAATGTACTGTTATTTATGTAACTAAACCGTCTAAAAATACTAGTGTAAAATTAACTTAAAACATTTTCCCGATTATAGAATTATTTATTGAAGCAGTGTGTCGTGAATCATCATTAATAGATATCCGGTCAAAGGGGCGGTTGGTAATCCAGTCTTTCATCATTGACTAGGTCGTGAATAGGGTTACTAAAGTATGCATAGGGCCATGGACTAGAGGCTGATGGCCTCGCATTGATTGGCAACCCTGTCTGCTTGCCAAGGCTCCACTTAAAACTTACAATACATTCTCTAAAACCTCACCCACTACCACACTCTTGTTTTTACTATCCGTTAATTAAATACCCGATAATAATAATAATAATAATAATAATAATAATAATAATAAAATAATTCTATTCCGGTCACTGGAAAATCCAATAAATTTTTAGCAACCACAATAACAAAGTCTGTAAAAATATCTTGGGGTATTTTTTTTGGATTATAAAACAATAGTTGCTGGTAGCTGGTAGCTTCAAGCTGGAAAAATCTCTCAGATAGTAGAACTACCTAGTAGATAGAGTTTAAGAGTATGAGGCAGTCAGTTCTATTAAACTAGACGGTACGTTTATAGTTGAATTGTAACAACCGTATTAAGCTAATATTTTCAATGTCAACATTAAACCTCTACGAGTAATGGGAATGTGACTTTGAATACACTTAATGAAACGCTTCTAGACTCTAATTCACTCTACTTTATTCCTCTGTTTGTTTAAGCTTACTCCTGTTAATATCTAACTCGCTAACTATTGTTCCATTAAATAACCTGCTTTAATTGGTTCTCTTCTGCGACAAACATTTATAAGCACGCAAATATACTTCCCCCCGATTTAATTACTCAATATATTAACGAATTTTTTTTTTTTTTACTTTGAAACATAAGACCTTGGTCTCTTTTTGTTAGTCTAAAAGTTTTAAGTCAAATAATGATAAAAATAATAATCTTTATAATTAAAATAATAAGGTAAATTTTGTTTCTGATATATTTATATGATAAAATAGACTTTTTTAGTTTTATTTCATATCAAAGTTTTATATTAAAAAAAATTCAAATTATTGTATATATTACAGTCGACGCTCTCTGTATTTGACCGCTCTCTGTATTTGACCACATTCTTCTTCTGTATTTGACGATTTTACACAGCTCTTATGGACAAGGACGAGTCAAATACAGAGAATGGTCCTGTACGGGCGAGTCAAATACAAAGAGCGTTGACTGTATTAAGAGAGTAAGAAAAATTTTGTGTCCAGGATAGTCGGTTTTTTTAGTGAAATTTAGTGTCATTGCAAGTCATGATTTAAAATTTCGCCTTTTGAAGATTTCGTATCATTCTTAACGATAGTAAATTTATTGTGATAAGTATTTAGGCGGCATTTGAAAATGCTCTATCTCTAGATACATAGTTAAGAAATGACCGTGTATCTTGTGAAATATTGTCATTTTTAAGGATATAAGCTCATTCCGATGTTACACTCATCGATACTTTTCATTTGAGTACCTACATCAATTTTTCATATATTTTATATATTTATATATATGAATATATGAAAAATATATAAAAATGTATGTGGGTACTCAAATGAAAGCTTTTGATGAGTGTAACATCGGGATGAGCTTATATCTTCAGAAATATCAATAATTAAGAAATGACCTTGTATCTTGTGAAATATTGACATTTTTAAAGATATAAGCTCATCCCGATGTTACACTCATCAAGACCTTTCATTTGAGCACCCAAATCAATTTTTCATATATTTTATATATTTATATATATATGTATATATGAGAAATATATAAAAATACATGTGGGTACTCAAATGAAAGCTCTTGATGAAAGTAACATCGGGATGAGCTTATATCTTTAAAAATATCAATAATTAAGAAATGACCTTGTATCTTGTGAAATATTGACATTTTTAAAGATATAAGCTCACCCCGTCATTACACGTAACAAGACCTTTCATTTAAGTACCCACATCAATTTTTCATATATTTCATATATTTCTATATATGTATATATGAGAAATATATAAAAATACATGTGGGTACTCAAATGAAAGCTCTTGATGAAAGTAACATCGGGATGAGCTTATATCTTTAAAAATATCAATAATTAAGAAATGACCTTGTATCTTGTGAAGTATTGACATTTTTAAAGATATAAGCTCACTCCGATATTACACGCAACAAGACTTTTCATTTGAGTACCCACATGTATTTTTGATATATTTTTCATATATAAAATATATCAAATTGCATATGGGTACTCAAATAAAAGCTCTTGATGAGTGTAACATTCGGATGAGCTTATATCTTTAAAAGCGTCAATATTTAAGAAAGTAGAGTGCAATTTAACAAAACTCATTATTTAATAATGCAAAATTTTAATTTTCTATAGTTCACAAATCACGGCAGTCACATAGTGATTGCAAGGTTGCTAGTTATTATTATTATTATTATTTTTCTGGTTATAGCTCACTAATAATAATAATCATAATAATATATATAAAAAAAAGTAAAAAAAGATCCTTGATGTATGAAATAAGAATATGAGACGAAGTTACTTAAGTAAAAATTAAAGACCAACTGAAGTAAAGATGGTAAACTTGAAAGCGAAAGATCCGAGTTTTCACAGCAAGAGAACTCTGGAAATATGTGAGGGGTGTCGGGGCCACGGGGCCATGCAGCGCTGACCGAGTTTGTCGGTTGGAGGTCCCATTGATTTTCTGGGCCATGTCAAGGCTGCACGCGAGACCCCTGTCCACCTCACTCCACCAACCCCGGCTCGGCACTCGCGTCAGCCTCCCACAAGCCCTCCTCCTTCTCCACATGTTTATACACACATGTTTGTGTATCTCGAGAACGTATATAGCATACATATAATATTATATACACAATCTCAGATAAGAATTGTAGCTGGTACTTGTACAAACTGTCTCGGAACCGAACGGGGCTTGCTGCTTCCTTCCTCTACTCGCTCTGGGGTGATACACACTCGAGCTCCCTTATTATACCGCACTTGCTACGGCCTTTGCTTTTTCAAGATTACACTTTTAGATTTTTCAAAATTAACACTCCTTTTACTGTTCTTTACGCTGTCGAGTTTATTTTTCATAACAATCGTCATAATAAGCCCCATTTTTATAAAACAATCACTGTTTTTACTTATTTATTAATATAAGGGCTTATATGTACTCGGAAAAAAATTAAATATGATAAACAATAATCGATGGATAATAAATATCAATTTAAATAGTAATTAAATCTTCGTAAATGTCAAAAAAATTAAATTGCCAGTCTCGAGTCCTATTAACTATTTGAAAAGTTATAAATTAACAAGAATCCAGGGTAACGACTGAATAATAATTTCAAAATTCCCTGACTTTTCTTTGACCAAAAATAAAATTTTAGAACCTACAAAAAAATAATTGTTATTCAAATGTTTGTTAAAATTGCAAATTATTTTTAAAATAATTTTTGCGTGCTAGAATTCATATCTAATATCTAGAATTGAGTAAAAAATTGGAACAATAAATTATGCTATACTTTTTTGCAGATTTTCTACTATTCAAAAAAGATCAGTTTGTTTCGATTAAATGTTTATAACTTTTGAAAATACAGTAATTGATATTATTATTATCATTAATCATTGAGAAGTTATTCTTCTTTTTTATTATTAATCATCTATATATTTAGTTTTTTTAATATTGTTGATCACAAAAAAGGAGAAATATAAATTAAGAAATTAAATAACATCAATAAATATTATACATTATCTACAGTACGATTTTTAGAATGCTATAGAATGCTATTTAGTATTTACACAGATTAGTTTCTAATTTTTACACAATTTTTTTAGCTAAATTTTTCAGCAATTTAAGAATTCATATTTTCACAAAATATGCAACATTTTCATTAAAAATTTATGATCAAAATTTCCATCAAAAATTAAAAACTTTTTTTTTTATGAAGCTGCTATCTTATTAAAAACTGACTCTTTTATAATTTTTTAATGACTCACTAAATAATATATTATATTAACAAAATTTCACACTGATAGAAGGATTTATTAAGTATTAATAATTTAATTTATTTAAAGACAGTTATTAAATTTTAATAAATATTTTTTAACATTTAATAAATATTTATTTGGGAGAAAAAAACACTTATTAATAGTTAATAAGTATTTATTAATAATTAACAAATATTTATTAACAGTTAATTAATATTTTGTTGAGTGAATTTGTTTTGCTTGCAATGTCATATGATATGAAGATTGCTTATAAACAAAAATCATCTTTATAAATTATTTGCATTAATTATATTACATTATAATAACGTTTATTGTAAAATACAAAATTCTATCACAGCTCATAATTATCTTTTATATTTTTAAATATTAAAAACGTTAATTTATTTAGTGAATTTAATTATTATCATGTATTCCAGCTATAGGGTTATAAAAAGTATCAAAAGAAAATTATTTTTGCTTTTTATTTTAAATAAATATTTGTTAACAGTTAACAAATATTCATTAACCATTAATAAATATTTATTAACAGTCAATAAATTGTAAATAAATTACTTATTAACTGTTAATAAATATTCATTAAATCCTATGATGTTGAAAAATCATTTATTCACAGTTAATAAAGCTTATTAAATATAAAAAAATCCTTCTATCAGTGTAGCACTGTTATTAAAGGAAACTCAAGAAGAAAAATTTTAATAGTCGTATAAATCGTCAAATTTATTATTTACTTTATAATAATCTTTTTATTCATTCATAGACAGAGAATGTTTCTCTTATAATAATGATAGTAATAAAAAATTTTATTATTTAAAAAATTGATAAGATAAATAAAAAAATTTCACGCCATTTACTATATCCTAGAAATAATCAATAGAATTTAAAAAAAAATCATAAAATCTGAAATGAAATTTGTTCAGTAATACTTGAGAATTTCTTTTCCTCCATAAATATAAGTTAAGAAATTGTCAATAAAATAATTTATTGAAACAGGAAAATATTATAAGGAAAAGTATTTTCTTGAATAATTGCGTTCAATTTGATGATTTATTTCACAGAAAATATTTTAATAATGTATCTATTTATTTT
This sequence comes from Cotesia glomerata, assembly GCF_020080835.1. Taxonomy (NCBI): domain Eukaryota; kingdom Metazoa; phylum Arthropoda; class Insecta; order Hymenoptera; family Braconidae; genus Cotesia; species Cotesia glomerata. Next base: position 23,128,775 of record NC_058163.1, read on the forward strand.
AAAATAATAATTGTTGATTCACAAATTTTTCTTTTAAATCAAGTTAATTTTTTTTATCTGAGTATAAAACAATGAAAAATCTCTCCTAAAAATAGTATATTGTGTGACTGGGGATGAAACAAAACGATTTCAGACCCAAGCGAAGCGAGGGCTGGCATCACTCGGTCTGAAATCGTGTTTCATCCCGCGTCACACATTATATTTTTCATATAAGTTGCATTAAAAATGCTAGTTTCAATGTCTGGAGCCAACCAGAACTAGATAGTTTCAGACGAACAGCGAAAATACCATTTTATTATGAAACTTATAATAAAATAGAAAGTAATAGTTTATTTTTTACCAAACATTATTCGTAAATTGACAAGTTTTCTTTTCTCATTCTTATTTATGCTTAATAACAGAATTATAATATGTCAGTACAGTTAACGGTTAGAATGACAATTATAAAGGTATAAAATAAACAAACAATTGATAGGATTGAAAATAAAGCTGCAACTTCACCTCGCGGACAGAAAATCGTCATTTTCTGTCCGCCGGGAAGAAATAATTGATACCTGCCCGGCACAGTCGCATTGGTCTGAAATTGTCTAGTTTCGGTTGGCTCAACAGGCATTGAAACTCACATTTTCAATGCAGGTTATATGAAAAAATAATTTATTTAAAAATCCCTTAATGTATCCCCTCAATTAAGAAACAATTGATTCAGGAGTTAAGTGCAGAAAGGAGGTAACGTAAATAGTATCACTAAAGCGAGTAAATGGAGGTTAGAGTGGAGGAAGGGGCGCAGAAGGGTTTAGGTGGTATTAGGCGAGGATGTGTCTGGGGACAACAGATGTGTAGCTTCAGCCAGAGTAACTACTCCGGCGTTACTCAGTATAATATAACCAGGACACAATCGTCGCTAATGGGACTAGCCAGTCCAGGATAGGAAATGTCTATTGCTCAGAATGCATGCAGGTGACGCAGCTGCGAGTGCCGGTGGACCGTGTGGAATTCGATTGGCTGGTGACAATCTCCGGTAACAACTATTTCGCGAATTTCGGCAATATCCGCACAATAAGGGTCGTCGAGGGCCGCCGACACCGCAGATAATGCCCCGATAAGAGAAGAGACATGCGTCGGTTGCCGAATCAATGTTAATATCACGTAACACGGGTACTAATACCTATTAATACACGATAAACGATATACATATTAGACATTGACATCAACAGCTCCTGGTAAATCAGCCTTTGATCTTATGTCTATATTATTATTAAAATTCTTTTAATATTAGAAAGTCAGAAAAAATTTCATTAATTCTATCAGTGTTTTTATTAATTATTTTCAATCAATCAACAAAAAATTTTTTGATGTGCGCATATATGGCCGGATATGAAAATTCATGATATTGAAACATAATTTTATGTTTCACATTCACGTGGAATGATTTTCTGTACTCAACTATCGTTATTAGTAATATTGTTACTATTGCTCAGTGAACAATTCTCCAGTTTCAATTAAACACACAATAATTAAATAACTTTTTGGGTTGATAACGCTAGAGAATTACTTTTCACCTCCCCACGGAGAGAATTCAATTACATCATCTACAACACGAAATTTTTTCGGTTAATCATCTAAGATAGTAGTTTAATTTGTCCAGCGTTGAAATAATTAATTCTATCAGTGTTTTTATCAATTATTTTTAATTAATCACCAAAAAATTTATTGATATGCGCATATATGGCCGGATATGAAAATTCATGATATTGAAACATAATTTTAGGATTTTTCTGGCTTCATATGTGTGACATAAGCGTCACATGGAGAGAATTAAATTATATGATCTACAGTACGAAATTTTTTGGGTTAATCATCTAAGATAGTAGTAAAATTTGTCAAGTATTGGAATGATTAGTTTAATAATTTTGTAATTAGAATTAATAATCTTTTAATAGAACTTTCTATAATAAAGTATCTTATCATTTATCATTTTAATTGTAGTAGTTATTATTGAGGATGCTGACGATTACTATCGAGGATCGTGATTTTTTATATGAAATTTAAATTAGCTTAGATGATAATTAGTATACTTTGTGATGATAACTGTAACCATCTCTCAATTACTCCTATTATAAATATCTTTTTCGAGATTATAAAGTTTAAAGAAAAATTTCCAATTGTAAATTTTAAATTAAATTAGTTAATTCTAATTAACAATATTCATATTAGATAATAACGTTTATAATATTGATGATGTTTATAAAATAAAATTAGACAGCTATTATTAATATAAATAATTGTAAATAAAATGATAGGATTTGTAGATATTTTAATTGAGATTGTTTATTTAATAATTTAAGGAGTATTAAATTAAAAAAATTCTACAATAACTAGATGAAAATTTTTACTTATTATCTGTATAATTATTTGGAAGATATTTTTAATTTTTTGACTAATTTAAACAAGCGATAAATAAAACGCTTGGCGTTAAATTAATAGCCCGATAGATTATAAGGCAGCATTCAGATGTCGGGAGAGTCAGTCGGTCTTCTTGAGCCCGGAAGACAAATAGCGCTAAATGAGATTAAAAGTGGGAATAAGAATTTGTGAGTAATTGGCTATAAAATTTCGTCGACCGCGAATAAGGATAAAAAATCCAAGAGCAGAGGGGTTGAGCTTAACCCGGCCACCGACTCCGACGCTTCTCTTTTGCTCGGGCAAAGAAATAAGAGAATTAAGCTCGAGAATTATGGAGTCTCTGGCTGAGGAAAAAATTATAGGTGGATTTAAGCTTCCTGTTTTTCTTCGGCTCCTCTGTCGTATGTGAATCCGTGACATTATTATTAAATCCACCCGACCGCTTTTTATGAATTTATTTTTGATTGCTTGAATCAAGCATATGCGACGATAATAATTTATTATTATTATCAGACTAAAACGATTAAATTTATTTTACATTAAATTATAAGAAAGAATTTTTTTGCTGTACCAATAGCCAGCAACATTTGGATATACTGATAGAAAGATTTACTACAGAGTACTAAACTGATTTATTAACAAAATTTTTATTCATTTATTTGAGAGAAATAAATATTTTGTACCCATCAATATTATTTATTACAGTTTAACAAATGATTTCTTTATATAAACAAAGCCTTATTACATGGAAATAAATATTTATTTCCACCAAATAATATTTAGTAACAGGTACTAAATATTTCTTTGGTAAGTATTGTCGGTAGATGACTATGCTTTAATTCTAATGTTTATGTGAGACTTAACCTATTCACTGACTTAGATTATTTTATTCAGCACGATTTTGGGAGATTTATCAAGCCTTTGAAAACACACATATTCCCAAATGGCTTATATGTCATTTCTCAGCGGAGTTTAGTTTACATTTTTCAATTTGTCTATTATTGATATGTTAAAAACTTGTTTAATTTTAAATTTTATAAATGTCTCAAACAAAATAATATCATCTAATAATATTCTTTTCTTTATAATACCTTATATTTTTACTTAAAATTATTTATTTTAATTATTTTGATTTATTTTAAGTTAAAAAGTTAGGTTACACACTAAAATTAGTTAAAAAATTAATTTCTTTGATACCAATAAACCATTTATTGAGTACCAATAAATCATTTGTTAAATACTACTAAATATTTATTTGGTGGGACTAAATGGGCTTTAATGAATGATTTAGTACCTATTATTAAATATTTGGTAATGAAAGGTTTGTTACTAAATCATTTAGTATCTGTCACTAAATCTTATCAATTAGAACTAAATCCGTCTATCATTGTAGATAAATTTATTAATGATAGTCTTAAAAATCTCCGGTAGATGGCGCATGATAGCTTAATTGTCTCACTGCAAGAGAGTTAAATTTCAGAAACTAAATTATAAAATGAAACTTTTGCTTCACATTTTTGTTATAAAATTTAATTAGATTTTTTTATGATAATTTCTACCTAAATATATTTTTTTCACAATAATGTAATTTTTTCTGTTACTAAATCTTATTAAATAGAACTAAATCCTTCTATCAGTCTATGAACTGTGTACACTGTTTAGGGATATTAATAAAAATCAAAAACAAATAAAACTCATCATCTCTATCTCCGTCTCAATTAAAACTCTATTACGAATGTATACGTAAATTAAACATTTTAGTGTTAGACCTGTTAAAGTTGGCAACATTACCGCATCAGTGGGCTTCATTTCATTAGAGTCTGCATCGAACTTTTAAACATGTTTAACAAAAAGTATACCGTGTACCATTAAACTTTATATGTGGCTTTGTTACCCAGACTCGGTGTTTTATATTAAATTTTAAAGTTTCCCATCCTATAAACAAACTCCCATTAAACCCACCTACTAATATATTTATATACATCTATATCTATATTGAGAATCACGTCGTACACTAAATATATAAATTACATTGACATAAAGCTTTCACGGTTTATCGCGTGTTATTCCGGGCGTTACTTTCCGTCGACCAGAGAATTGCCGGTATGATTTACATGACACGATCTTGAGAGCGCGTCCTTCAGTTATGTGTTACACCGTTAAATTTTTAGTGTTAAATTACTCCGAAGAATTTCTTACAATAAAAAAGTGTGAATTAAATTTATTGAAAATTTTATAAATTCATAGAATAAAATTCTTTTTTCATACAATTTCAAGAGGGTATAAAATTTTTTTTGCATATTTTAAAAATTTACTTTTTTAAGAAAATGTGTGAAAAATTTTAATTATACACGGAAAAAAGTAAACTGTAATAAATAATAGTCGATTTATAATAAGTAATGATCAGCTGCTAAAAATTACCATTTTAAACAGTAAAATCGTAATTTTAATTATCACTTTATAATATTTATCATTTAAATGCTACAATTTATTATTTACATGGAAGAAAATACTATTTCAAAAAGTAATATTCGCTATGTGAATGTCGAAAATGTTAAAGTATAATGATTAAGAATTTTGACTTTGATATTTATCATTTCGTACCTAAAAAATGATCGCATGATATGTAAAAAATATAAAATACAGTTACAGAAATTTTCAATACAAGCAACGTCAATATTTACAAAGTAAAATGGTAAATTTTAAACGCAACGCTAAAAATCAAACTATAATTATTGACTTGCTTGGACTGGTAAAATGTATATTTTAAGAGTAGCATTTTTACTGTTTCAAATGTTAAATTCTCCTAAATTGAGACTATCTTCTCCTCATCTGAGTTCCCTTTCTCCTCATAGAATGGACTATATATTGAAACGGCAATTATTACTGTTTGAAACTGTAATTTTTTAAGATGACAGAGTCGTTATTTACTATAGTGACAGCTACTAATCATTTATTTTCGATATTGAATTATAAATTGTGGCTTTTACACTTTCTACATTAAGTTCTGTAATATTTATATTTTTGCCACCCCGATGTCCGCTGTACTGTTTGAAACTATAAAAATTAACCGGAATCCGAGTGAATTTTTTACTTTTTTCCGTGTAGATATTTTCCTTAAGAAGGGTTTACATTTTTTCTCTCTCTCTCCCTCTATTGGACAAACGAAAGTATCTCTGTCATACTTGTACAACTTATGGAATTTTAAAACGCATTTTATGCATAAATAAATGAAAATTTTCTAAAAAAGCGCTTCGCTCTTCGATAGATAATTAAATTATCTATCGAAGAGCGAAGCGTTTTTTTCAAAATTTTATCTTATTCATGAGCAAAACTCGTTTGAAAATCAACTATCAACCGCTTTTAAAGAAAATTTTTAAGTTCATTTTTCTTACAAATTTTTTTTGACATTAATAAAGTATAAATTTATATTTTAAAAAATCCCGCCGTGAAAATCATGCAAAGAACATTTTTTTTTCTTATCTAAGTAAAATTTTTTTTATGTTTTAAAAAAATATCCATTGAAACTTAAAAAAACCTTCTTTATAGACTATAACACCGTTAACTTCGTACTTTAACAACTTGATACGGTGTAAAAAATAATTTATATGTCAGAGAAGTACTTACTTAACTTTTTCTCACCTCTGCGCCTCTTAAAAAAATTTATATTGTAGAAAATAAAAGTAGCGTATTGACAGACGAGTGCGGGATGAGTGTAAAAAATCAGCGGATACGAAAGTGCGAGGTAACGAGCAATTTGTTGTGGTTGTAAAATAGAATAACAGGTAAAGTGACGAGAATAATCTTGAAACGACGTCGTTATAGCTACTTGAGATTTTTATCGGTTTCATATAAATTTAACCAGCCACCCACTGCTCTCATGTATACAATACACCCATAATGTTAATTATATTTTTACCCAAGAGTATCAGTAACTCTATGTGTAATTAGGTTACATAATTAAGCCAGTTATTAATTGTTTTTGATAACGTTAACGTGTAGTTACTGTTGTCGAGTTAAAGATCCACGTGAGATTCTGTTAATAAAACAATAAAAAAGCCCATAAATAACAGTAATAACAGCAATTAACCGGCAATTCTGGCAATCAGTTAATTAATTTTTTAGGTCACCCTTTTTTTATTAATTGATATATTTTTTTTTTATTTTAATTTAATTAGCCCAGTGATTTATTCCAATGACGATTAATATTTAATCCTGATTAAAATTAAATTCGACTATTTTCATTTAAATATTAAAGTGCCAATTATTCGGGTTTTCAATTAACGAATTTGAATATAAATATCTTTACCGTCTCTGTTATTAAATAATATTTTATTACACCCTTTTTTTCACATTACAAAATACTACACGGAGAGTAATTTATAGGAACCTTTCCAAAAATTATAGGAATGGTTCCTATAATAAAATGATCATTATACACGGAAAAAAATTTATTGTTGCTGCAACAGGAAGCAGTCATGTTGCAGCAACAAGATTTTCCTGTAGCTGCAACAGGAGGCAGCCATGTTGCGACAACAGGAAAAAATCCTGTTGTAGCAAAAGGATTACTACTGTTGTTGCGACTTGATAGTAAAATATAGTTGCACGGAAAAAAAAATTTCGTTCTGGTAACCTAACTATAGAGTTACCACAACTATACACCGTTTACTATTCGTTGTAGAGTTACAGTAACATAATGTTATTTAGTTCTGATAACTCAATGTTGTTGAGCTCTCAGAGCTCTACGGGATTGTTCTCAGAGCAAAACGGTATAGTTGGGAGCGCCCTACGTTGCGCAGTAGTGGAGTGCGCGGACATATTTCATAACCTTCTAAAATGACAAACAGAATTATTTTGTTACTCATCCATATTATTAAAAATATATGAGGACAATTAAGTTTCCAGTTTATTTATTTAAGGAAATGTGGAATGGTCATTTTTAGATTTAAGTTTTTCTATTTTATTGTTTTATTGCACCTTTGTACTTAGCAGTAAGTATTTTTTCGAAAAGGTTGTAAATAAAGGGATTAAGAAAAATTCCCAAATAACAGATGTTTAGTTAAGATAGTTTAGAAAATATTTGTATGCGTAGGAACGGAAGTATAGATTTGTCTCGTGGCAAAAATGTACATTATAAGTACCGAGAGTGTAAGAACGAAGTATGACTGATGTGGGGGTGAGAAACCCAGGTAGTAAGTAAGATCTAATTGTACGGGACTCGAAGAGGCAGTTCCTACTTAACTCCGATGTACGACAGACCTCTGTCCTTTAACTCTGTCAATTTTTTTTAATAAATACTCACTTTAAATTAACCGCCCCGTGATACCTTAATAATAACAACTTAATAAACATTTAGTATCCTATCCTATAAAACCCGATACTACAGAAATATGTTTTTTTTTTTTGTCAAATTGAATTTCGTTAGAACAGTTTTGTATTTGTGGTTTTTCAAGGTTCATTTGCAGTGACTGTTAATTAAATTTATTAATTGAATATATTGTGATAAGTAATAAGTTATCGGAATACATTCAAAAGACGCCATTTAACACAAAATAAAATTTGTTTTCGTTTATTTATCTTTTCTTGTGCATATACGGTAGTGATTTTATGTCCAATATTTATTAATATAATAAAGAAAATAAGATAATTTTGTGACGACCATATTTTTATTTTACAAATAATTTTTATTTGTAATATAAGTTCTATTATTATTTTATTTCTATTATAGTACTATTCTTATTTGTCATATACAATTATTGTTGGAAATATAAATTCGTTCTGTCGCATTTATTTATTAAATTATCAATGCTAAATCGTAAAAAAGTTGCAGGAGCCAAACGGTATTGTTACCATAAGAAAACTTTAACCTACTGGAATTTTTTACAACTAACTAACTACTATAGAGTTCCTATAGCAAAATTTTTTTCTCCGTGTGGGTCAATCCATGTCAAATCGACCAATAGTTGGAATCGACCCCTTTCGATATGGATAAATTTTGGTCAGAAGTTTTCTTTTATCATACAACGAACTTCTGCCAAAGGAAAAAAAATAAAAAAATTTTTTTCAAAAGATATGCAAATTCAAAATTTCGCGATTTTTCAAGTTTTTCAATTTTGTTTTTGTTATATCTCGAACGCTATTATAGATACAGGAATGGCCTCTCGTTTGTTTGAAAGGGGACACTCGGGGCTATTGAAAAAAAAATATTTTGAAAAATGCCAAATTTGTTAAATTTTGAATTTTTGAAAATCGTCAAAAACGACGATCTATATTAAAATTTTAGCTCAATTTTTTTTGTGTAATACCTTGTACTGATCTTAAAATATCCTAAAATTTTTAGAACTGTGTTTTTTTTTTAAATATGAATTTTTCAATTTCAAAAAAAAATTTTCTTTTCTTTTTCGCAACTTCTAAATAATGTAAAGTTATGCAGATACATAGTATTGTAATTTTGAGCATTAAAAAGTTAAATGTACGACGTGGAAATATTAAATAATAAATTAATTTCAACTTTTTTTTTTCTATTTTTTGAACGTCATCTTAAAGTCAGGCTTAACACATGATATAATTTCTTATTTTTTTAACGCATGATATATTTTGTCCGTTTTTTCACTTCAATAACAGTTTTTAACGTCAAATAACTCAAACAGATGTTAATTGCTCCTAAAATGATATAGGAAAACATTTCATTAAAATTATAGAAATAATTTCCACATTTTTTTCTCCGTGTAAGTTATAAATTAAATTAAAATAAAAAAAAAATACGAATGTGATATAATAAAAAATGTGATGTAATAATAATGAAAATAAAACAATGAATTATTACTCGTGTGTATCAGTTACAGAGACAATGAGCGCATTGTCCAATTAAAAAAAAAGCCCGAGTTTATTTTTACTTTTTTTTTAATTTAACGCATTAAAAACAGTCGGATGTTTACGGACCGCAATAATTCGGATTTAGTTCGGACAGGTACCTCCGAATGGCACCCCACTGCACAAGCAGTCTCTTCAAATGTTGTATGTCAGCGTCTGTCTATCTCTGTAGTGATACTAGGCGATTCGTGTTCTCTCATTTCATGTTTCTCATTTATACACCCTCTGCTCGTTTGCAGACTTGCTCTGTTGTATATATGTCTGTATGTAGATATATAGTACTACCCTCTATCCCGTTCTGGTGGCTGTCGTCCACTCGGAATTCACACGGTTGTGTCTAATTAAACAACGTGTACACCCAGTAGAGAAGCAAGCAAACCTGCTCGACTCCTTCCACCCCATCACTAACTCTGTTGACTCACTGACTCTAGAATGCCTCCCCGTACTTTATGCCAGCTTATTTATATACATAGATATATATTTACACGTTCCTCGCTCTTGGATTCATATTTACCGGCGTCTATACACTCTTTACCCTTTATTAAGCGTAATTAAGCTGCTTTCATGTGGAATTCGGGAGACACGTTTAATTCTATGGTAATTTTTGGTAATTAGAATCAATAGCGGTGGAAAAATTTTCTTATATAGCCGTAAATAGAAATAAAAAATATATTTTGTTATTATATTTATCTTATTTTTTAGTTGTGTTTTTGTGTTACGAATATTTTATAATTCTTAACAGTTACAAAAGTAAAAGTTTATTTTTCCCAACGAAAAATATCCAAAAAATTAAAAAGAGTCTTAGTTAAAAATATTAATAAGAAAACTACTAATAATAATAATAACTAGCAACCTGGCAGTCACTATGTGACTGCCGTGACTTGAGAGCTATAAATAAATAAAATTTTGCTTTATTAAATAATGACTTTTGTTAAATTGCACTGTACTTTTTTAACTATTGATGTTTTTAAAGATATAAGCTCATCCCAATGTTGCACTCTTCAAGAGCTTTCATTTGAGTACCCACATGCATTTTGATGTATTTTTCAAATATACATATATATATATATATATATATATAACATATATAAATATATGAAAAATTGATGTGGGTACTTAAATGAAAGGCCTTGATGCGTGTAATGATGGGGTGAGCTTATATCTTTAAAAATGTCAGTAGTTGACAAGATACAAGGTCATTTCATAATTATTGATGTTTTTGAAGATATAAGCTCATCCCGATGTTACACTCATCAAGAGCTCTCATTTGAGTACCCACATGCATTTTGATATATTCTTCATATATACATATTTATAATATACATAAATATATGAAAAATTGGTGTAGGTACTCAAATGAAAGGTCTTAATGAGTGTAACATCGGGATGAGTTTATATCTTCAAAAATGTCAATAGTTCACGAGATACAAGGTCATTTCTTAATTATGTATCTAGAGATTGAGCATTTTCGAATGCAGCCTAAATACCTATCATCATAAATTGACTATTGTCCAGAATGATATGAAACCTTGAAGAGGCACAACTCCAGGTCGAGACTTTTCCAACGATACCAAATTTAACTATTAAAAACCATTTTATCATAAAAATACATTGGCCACAAAATTTTGCTTGTTCTTTTAATAATATAGATAATAATAATAAATATCATTATTTCCACATTATAAAATAATCATTTTAGCTAGCTTTTTAAGAGAGAAATGGAAAATAATTCATATTTTTGAACTAAACTCTCTGATAAGGAGATAATTTACCGACCATGCGCCATCTGTTGGTGATTTAAGAAACTAAATTGGATAAAAAAATTATTTAAGGGCATGTAAAGTCATATTAGGGTTTACCAAGCTAGATATGTTTTAATAAGACGATATCTGGCCTAATTTAGTCAATTTTGATAAATAAGGACGTGAAAAAAATTCATTCAGTCATATTAGAAAATTTTTTCTAAATATGGAACAAATTTTTCGTGCAAATAAATGAAATGACAATAAATATTTTAATTGTAAGGTGTAAAAGAGAGCATGAATTATTAAACCTAACAGGAGGTGAAAATAAATGTCCAGAAATCACGTTGTAACATTTAATAACGACACTTAATATGTAGGACTTAATTTTAATGTGAAAAAGTCACGCGTCGATTTATCATCATGAATTTCTAGCGTAATATAACAGAGAGGTATTATGTGGAGGGACAAGTGTAGAATAGAATAGTATGCGAAGTAGAGGAGAAAAGTCCAGTTGCACGGACACCGAGAATGACAGCGATACCGACAAGAGATAGAGAGAGAGAAAACTAAAACGGAAAGTGGGAATTTATGCTCGGACCGTGTTACTGCTGAGAATCGTCGAGGTTATTCATATTTTATCGAGGGCGATCAAAGCTGAGACTTTGGATCTATTGTAATGCCTCCAATATTTATCGAGTCCGGGGGGGTCGTGACCTTTGACCTATCTTCAATATTCTATTTTATTTTTTACGGCGTCCTCCACATCCAGCCCCTTCGCTCCTGCCCTCCAGACTTACTCTCTACTCCTATCCCAGTTCTTTCTCATTGTATCGTTAAACTTGATATTGTCGCGCTGCGTTTCGAATAAATAACGTATAAAGTTGTATACTCTTTGCCGCTGCTGTTTGTGTGTGCGAGCAAAAAAGAAAATAAAAAAGAAAAAGGGAGACCGAGTAGAGTTAGAGTGAATGAGTGAGTAGAATGCCGAGAGCTTTTTCTCCATAACACATTTTATTATTACCTACTATCAAAGTTTCTTTGTAATATAAAAATACATCCTTCTTTGAGCTTTGAGATGCATATAAAAATTCACTGCTAAAGTATTTTTCCACCAGTTGTTGGATAGAATAAGAAGAAAGAATGTGTGTTCATTTTCCGACTATATATGAAAAAAGTTATTTTGTACACACCGTGTGTCTGCATTTTGTTTTTTATTTTATTTTAACTTTTCGTTATTAAAATCAATAATTTTTCTGAAATTGCCAAGTTAGTCTCGCTTTTTTTACTTTTTTTTCACAATGCTGTATAGATGTGCAAACAATAAAAAAACATTTCATTTTAATTAAAAAATGAAAAAATTCAATTCAGAAAAAAAAACACAATTCTGATGAAAAAATATCTAGTTCCAATTAATTTTTGAAGTTATGGCTACTTCAAAAAAATTTTACTAAAATTTTTATTTTAAAAATTTTAATGTCAAGATTGATTTTGAAAAAATTTTATTTTTTTTAAAATATAATAAAAAATTCAGTATAATTTTGTGCTAACTTTATTGGAATTATTATTTTTTTTTTTTTTAGTTCCAACAAATGTTTTTTCAAGTTTAGCTACACTGATAGAAGGATTTCTTAGCATTTAAGAAGATTTCTTTGTATCTAAAAATTATTTCTTAAACATCATTTCTTAGTATTTAAAAAAAATTTCTTACCTCTTATGAAAAAAAACTATAAAAAAAATATACAAATATATAAAAAATATGTATAGTAAATATATTTTTAATAACTAACTTTTGGCCGATTTTCATATATATTTTATATATTTTAAATATATTATAGATATATTCAAAATATATCTCCAAATACATAAAAAATACATAGCTAAAAATATAAAAAAAATATATTTTGAATAAATCTAAAATACATTTGAAATATATAAAATATATATGAAAATCGGCCAAAAGTTAGTTATTAAAAATATATTTACTATACATATTTTATAAATATTTATATATTTTTTATAGATTTTTGATATATTTAAAATATATTTTTTATGTATTTCGATATATATTTTTTTTACATTTTTTTTTCGTGGAGGTTAGTATTTAAGAAATATTATACCTAAATACTAAGAAATATTTTTTAAATACAAAGAAATCTTCTTAAATACTAAGAAATCCTTCTCATCAGTAATACATTAAAATTTTCGATTTTTAGGTAATTGGATTTCTTTAGGGGGAAATAAATATTAAAATAATGATAAATCTTTCATAAAATTTCAAGTAATAAAAGTTAGATCGTTGAATAAAATTGAATTTAAAAAATTACGCCCTAGGGTAGGTTCGAACCCGGATCAAACTGCTCTGCTAGAAAATAGTAATACCATTTAGCCATTATAGCGTTATAAATAGAAACCATTTTTAAAATCTACGGTTGAAATTCTCTTTAAAAATTATAAAATTATTATTTGTAAGCCTTTTTTTATTTTTTTATAAAATTATAAAAAATAGACTTTTTCTGTAATTATTAAATATGAGATTAATTAATTTGAGGGCCCTGCAACTGCAATATAAAAATAAATAAAGAAGAATAATAAGCGGAAAGTAGGTAACGGGTCACGAGTTGAGAGATCTACGCATAACACAAAGTATAAAAAATATATATAGCTGTTGACTGGTTTAGTCATCCATTAGCTTTTATTCATCACCACTGGAACTATTGAGGTATCTTTCACTCCCAACTAAACTCATGTAGATTTTCATACAAGTAAAGCTTGCTTGGCTCGGTCATGACTACTGCCGTAGATCCCTATATGTACTTTGCATTAATGTGTGTTAGTTGCTAATGAAAGCTCGTCCGACCTTTCTCGACATCTCTAGTCTAGTGCTTTGTAACAATATTCTCCGGGGCCTTGTAACAACCAACTACTGCCAGTGGAACGATGCGCAACCCTCATTTTCATACATACTCTCTTCTTTATATATAAATTACTCCTATGAGTTGTTTATTTATATTTTTTTTCTTTTAATCTTTTTTATTACTAACAATAAGACAGTGAGATTATTTTTTTTTCATTGTTCATTTTTCTGAAAATTGATTATAATTGTACACAGAAAGAAAAATTTCTTGACTAGAAAACATAATTCTTGGCTCAAGAAAATTTTCGGGTGCCTGAAGGAAGACCGAAGTTGCGTTGGCCGAAGTAAAAATTTTTCTTGAAATTTTATTCTTGGCGGAAATAATTTTTTCTTGGTTAAAATTATCATAAGTATTTGATACAATAAATCTTTATATTTGATAAAGATTTTTAGATACTTTAGGGAAACAGCGCCACTTACTTCAGGTGAGAAAAAAATTTTGTCATCTTGAGAAAATTTTTCTCTTGATTATTTGATACCGATTTTATATTATTTTAGCGTGCAATTATACATATTGAATGAAAAAAAATGATTCAATATTATTTGATCTTCCCGTTTGACATGTTAATCAATAAAAATATTAATGAACATTCACTTCTATCTTTATATTAAATTTTTTGGAGCAAGAGAGAAATTTTCTCAAGACAAGAAAATTTACTTCTATCAAGAACTAAATTTTTTGGAGCAAGAGGCTAAATTTTCTCAAAACAAAAAGATTTTCTTGACTTAAATAAATTTTCTTGGATCAAGATGCGTATTTTTTAAAGCAAGAGAATTAATTTTGTTGGAATAAGTGAAATTTCTTGAGTCAAAACAAATTTTTTTTCGCTCAAGAAAATAGTTAGGAAGAAAAATATTTTCTTGGCTTAGTCAACCTTTTTTTCTGTGTGCCTGAAGGAAGACAGTAGTTGTGTTAGCTGAAGTAAAAATTTTTCTTGAAATTCTATTCTTGGTGGAAGTCATTTTTTCTTAATTTAAATTATCATAAATACTTGATACAATAAATTTTTATATTTGATCAAGATTTTTAGATACTTTAGGGAAGCAGCGCCATTTACTTCAGCTGAGAAAATTTTTCTCACCGTGAGAAAATTTTTCTCTTGAATAATTTGATACCTATTTTATATTATTTTAGCGGGCAATTATATATATTGGATGAAAAAAAATGACTCAATATTATTTGATCTTCCCATTTGACATGTTAATTAATAAAAATATTAATGAAAATTTACTTCTATCTTTATATTTAATTTTTTGGAGCAAGAGAGAAATTTTCTCAAGACAAGAAAATTTACTTCTATCAAGAACTAAATTTTTTGGAGCAAGAGGCTGAATTTTTTCAAAACAACAAGATTTTCTTGACTTAAATAAATATTCTTGGATCAAGATAAGTATTTCTTAAAGCAAGAGAATTAATTTTGTTGGAATGAGTGAAATTTCTTGTGTCAAAAAAAAAATATTTTTTTCGCTCAAGAAAATAATTAGGAAGAAAAATATTTTCTTGGCTCAATTGAACCTTTTTTCTGTGTAGTTATTATAATTGTTTTTTTTTTTTTTTTTAATTTATTTATGACTCGAAACACAATTTTTAAAACTGTTTTTCATTATTATTATAAATTGTTAAATTTGTTGTGGAGAAAGCTTGATGATAAATTAAAAGGATTAAAAAGTCAGTGGCAGAGAAGCAGAGCTTCGGTTTAGCGGTTACGGAGGATAAAGACACGTCAGATGAGACATAACAAGAGAAATGAGTTGAGTGAATCGTGACGAAACGTTAACGCACTTTCTGCAGCTAAACTATATAATGCTGTACCAAAAGTTTTGAATAGCTGAGGAGTAGAGACAGTAGACGAAGTAGAGTGAGGAGTGAGTAGAGAATGAACGTTTAATGTCGTAACTATCAGTACTCCGCAAGCTTCTGTGTGTTTCACCAGGAAAACTTTGTTCGAGCTTCTCGCTTATTCTTTGTGCCCGCAAACTCGCTTCATCTCACTCAATCTCGTCTCGCCTGCCGAAGAAACCTCGCTGTTGTGTGTGTACTCTATTCCTCGTTCCACGATACTACTTCATCCTCACAGTGAAGTGGTACTAGAGTTAACGCGAAAGCGAGACGTCATCTCACTTCGACAGCTTCAGACAACCACTTTAAATTATTATTTTATTTAGATTATTCATTTTTTTCTCCCTTTCCTCCCTCGATATACAATTTTTATTCAAATTTTTATTTAATCCTTCTACTTTGTTTTGCATTTTATTGCTAATTATTTATTTTCTAAAATGATTAAATAATAACCGTGAAAAATGTAATATATAATTAGTTATTGTCATACCAATAAATTTTTTTACATAGAAAAAAAGGTTCGCTTGAGCCAAAAAAATATTTGTCTTCCTAATTATTATCTTGAGCGAAAAAAAAAATTTTTTTTCGACACAAGAAATTTCACTTATTTCAACAAAATTAATCTCTTGATTTAAAAAATACGTATCTTGATCCAAGAAAATTTATTTAAGTCAAGAAAATCTTTTTGTTTTGAGAAAATTTAGCCTCTTGCCCCAAAAAATTTAGTTCTTGATAGAAGTAAATTTTCTTGTCTTTAGAAAATTTCTCTCTTGCTCCAAAAAATTAAATATAAAGATAGAAGTAAATTTTCATTAATATTTTTATTGATTAACATGTCAAATGGGAAGATCAAATAATATTTCATCATTTTTTTTCATTCAATATGTATAATTGCACACTAAAATAATATAAAAGTGGTATCAAATATTCAAGAGAAAAATTTTCTCAAGATGACAAAATTTTTTTCTCACCTGAAGTAAGTGGCGCTGTTTCCCTAAAGTATCTAAAAATCTTTATCAAATATAAAAATTTATTGTGTCAAGTGTTTATGATAATTTGAATTAAGAAAAAATGGCTTCCACTAAGAATAGAATTTCAAGAAAAATTTTTACTTCGGCCAACACAACTTCGGTCTTCCTTCAGGCACTCGAAAATTTTCTTGAATCAAGAAATTTTTCTTTCTGTGTATAAATAATTTTTTGCATCTAATGTTTGCAAAACTTAGAAATTAAAAAAACCAATGACCCTTGGAAAAAATTTTTATTGTGACCATAGATGGGTATACCACAAAAAATAATTTTTTTCAATGAAAAATTTATAGAGTCAATGATTTTTAATTAATTAAAACTCATCGGAGTGAAATTCGAGAAGGATTTTATTTTTAATGTTAAAAAAAAGTTCCTCGTGCTGAATTTTTTTTTTTAAATAATAATAATAAATAATAATTTTAAAATTCATTGCGTGCGAACCCATAAACTAGGTAACCATTAAAATAATTGCTATACATTTTAATAGAACCTTAAAGTTTGTATACTTTTAAACAAATTTCAGTAGTTTGGCGTAACGCGATCGCCGAGCTTTCAGGGCTTTTCAAACTTCTCAAGTACAATCCTCGGCACTTGGACTCCTCAGATTCCCGAGGAGGATCCAAAGGCTCTGCATATACAACTATACATCCATATAAATCTCTCTCTTTATATATATAGATATATACGAATATAAAACAACACAAAACTTTATTACTCATCCTAATGCTTTTAAAAGTTTAAACATGTAAAACTTTGCAATCATGAAAATTCTATTTGTATAATTTCACGCTACTTAAAATATTTGTTGTTTTATTTATTTATCCGGCGAGTTATCACACTCAGATACTTGAGATGTAGAGCACCGAGTTGCGCTGATAACTAATTTTGTTTCGCGGCAAAAGTTGCTGCAATTGGAATAACTTGGAAATACATTAATAAATCTTCCCCGAAACAATAACATTTGCATACTTGCAACTCAGATAATTGTCCTCAGACTCTCCTAAAAAATTTATCTTATTCCCAGTGAATAAAAAATAAAAATAAAAACTGGCATGCAAGAATGTAATATTGAACAGAATAGAGCCGATAAAAAATTCCATAGATTTTTCTGGCATATTATTATTATTATCTAAGTCTTGAGGAGAATTTCATTTGTGTGTTGTTTGCCGAATTGTCTTCCGGTTCGTATTCGTGAAAAAATTTTCTGATATTGCCTGATATGACAATTTTTTTATATGGCTATTATTTATAACCTGATATGGCCAATTTTCAGATCAGAATTTATTGAATTTAGTTAGATTTTTTATTTACTTTCAATTTTTGTAGCTAGAAGTTTAAAATTTTGAACTTTTACACAGAAAAAAAGGTTCACTTGAGCCAAGAAAATATTTTTCTTCCTAATTATTTTCTTGAGCGAAAAAAATTTCTTTTGACACAAGAAATTTCACTTATACCAACAAAATTAATTCTCTTGCTTTAAGAAATACGTATCTTCATCCAAGAAAATTTATTTAAGTCAAGAAAATCTTGTTTTTTCTTAGAAAATTCAGCCTTTTGCTCCAAAAAATTTAGTTCTTGATAGAAGTAAATTTTCTTGTCTTGAGAAAATTTCTCTCTTGCTCCAAAAAATTAAATATAAAGATAGAAGTGAATGTTCATTAATATTTATATTGATTAACATGTCAAATGGGAAGATCAAATAATATTTCATCATTTTTTTTCATTCAATATGTATAATTGCATGCTAAAATAATATAAAAGAGGTATCAAATATTCAAGAGAAAAATTTTCTCGAGGTGAGAAAATTTTTTTTTCACCTGAAGTAAATGGCGCTGCTTCCCTAAAGTATCTAAAAATCTTGATCAAATATAAAAATTTATTGTATCAAGTATTTATGATAATTTGAATTAAGAAAAAATTACTTCTACCAAGAATAGAATATAAAGAAAAATTTTTACTTCGGCCAACACAACTTCGGTCTTCCTTCAGGCACTCTTGAGCTAAAAATTTTATTCTCTAGTCTAAAAATTTTTCTTTCTGTGTACAATTATAATTAATTTTTATAAAAATAAACAATAAAAAAAAGCTCCTTCAAAAATAATATTATTGTCTTATTGTTAGTAATAAAGAAGATTAAAAGAAAAAAAGATATAAATAAACAACTCATAGGAATAATTTATATATAAAGAAGAGAGTATGTATGAAAATGATAATTTATTTAAGTCGAGAAAATCTTGTTGTTTTGAGAAAATTCAGCCTCTTGCTCCAAAAAATTTAGTTCTTGATAGAAGTTAATTTTCTTGTCTTGAGAAAATTTCTCTCTTGCTCCAAAAAATTAAATATAAAGATAGAAGTAAATTTTCATTAATATTTTTATTGATTAACATGTCAAATGGGAAGATCAAATGATATTTCATCATTTTTTTTCATTCAATATGTATAATTGCACGCTAAAATAATATAAAAGTGGTATCAAATATTCAAGAGAAAATTTTTTTCTCAGCTGAAGTAGGTAGCGCTTCTTCCCTAAAGTATCTGAAAATATTGATCAAATATAAAAATTTATTGTATCAAGTATTTATGATAATTTAAATTAAGAAAAAATGACTTCCACCAAGAATAGAATTTCAAGAAAAATTTTTACTTCGGCCAACACAATTTCGGTCTTTTTCAGGCACTCGAAAATTTTCTTACAAGAATTTTATTCTCCAGTCGAGAAATTTTTTTTTTGCGTAAAACAGAAACTCAAAAATTTTTTTATGTACGCTTTTTTGGCTTTAACAAAGAAGAATTTTAATTAACGCGATATCAGAAATTTTGATATAATTTTCACATAAACTTATTTTTTATTTTCTCCTTACTCAATTTTGAGAAAGTAAATTTGGTAAATTTTGGATAGATAGCCTCTCTCTATTATCCGAATGGGGATCGAATGACAAAGCATGCGGGCACTTGTGACTCCAAGGCGGTTTGATTAGAGGAACACGATTGTAGGGCGTGAAGCGAATTGAAATCCAATTTATACTACCCTCAATTCTATCGCTCCAACATCCCTATTTCTCTCTCCCACTTCCGCTCTGTCTCTTGAGTCTTCAGACTGACCACCAATCGCTTCCTGAATACAAATAATTGATTCGTGCTGGGAATCGTAAATTAAAAGGCATTTCCTTCCCCTACTTCTTTGTGGCGTTTGATAAAATACAAACCATTAATTTAGTGGTTGTAATCTAATAATTCAATAATTTAATAAGTCAGCAGTAGAATTAATTAAATTAAATTAAACAGATGATTTAATGAAGTTACGAATTGACGAAGTTTGTGTTCATAAATGCTAACAAATCAAACAGTTATTACCATTACGATCAGCAACAGTAATATCCGTGTCTGCGGAATAAGGGATGAAGGATGAAGTAAAGCTAACGTCCGTCTGTTGGTCGGCGGGTTCGTTACGTTTTACCTCCGGTTTGGCTTCGTTCGTGGACGTTTCCACGCTGACGCTCCTCTAATGCCAATACCAATATCAGCCCGATGTGACTTGGTCATCATCGCCCCTCTCGTCCCGTCTGCGCTGTCAGAATCTTCCACAGAGCACACATGAATACTGCACGTAAACTCTATTTGAGTCTTGCGCTTTCAGCTCCTGTCAGAGTCCATCTTCCTCAAATGCCAGCTAAGCTATGCATGGGTAATTTTATCTCCAGCCGCCTCTCTCTCACCCCCGTTCTTACACTCGGTCGCATCCTATATATTTTAATTTTAAACCTACTGCGAGTCAACCTCTGCCATCAATCTGTCATTTTCCGCTCGCTTGCCACTGAGTTATGGTGTTTTCACCCAAATAAATGAAAAATACTTTCAATGGCTCTATTGTTAGAGGATTAAGAAAGAAGTTTTCTTGACTTTTAATGGAATTGATATCTTAAGTTAATTTTTTAATTCAAGGGAAAATTTTTGGAAAAATTATTATAAAAAAATACGACTTGTAAAAATTGGAAAAATATTATGATACAATTTTTTTTTAATCTTGAAATTTATTTGTTGTTTTTAATTATCTTAAACAAGTTTTAAACATCAAATACTTCAAATAATTTATTTAAAACTTCATTTTTGTAAATATTAATTATTTTTTTATAAAAATTTTTGACATGTTTTAATCAAATTTTCGTAGATATTATTGTTTGTAAGTCTTTTTATAAATTTCACAAAAAAAATTATAAATTATTAACATTTAAAAATTTAGTAAAATAAAGTAACTAGCAACCTTGCAGTCACTATGTGACTGCCGTGACTTGTGAACTATATAAAATTAAAATTTTGCTTTGTTAAATAATAACTTTTGTTAAATTGCACTGTACTTTCTTAAATATTGACGTTTTTAAGATATAAGCTCATTTCGATGTTACACTCATCGAGACCTTTCATTTGAGTACCAACATGCATTTTTTATATATTTTTCATATATAAATATATAAAAATATATGAAAAATTGATGTGGGTACTCAAATGAATGGTCTCGATGAGTGTAATGGCGAGGTGAGCTTATATCTTTAAAAATATCATTAGTTGACAAGATAGCAATAATTCTTAATTATTGACATTTTTTAAGATTTAAGCTCATCCTGATGTTATACTCATCAAGAGCTTTCATTTGAGTACTCACATGTATTTTTGATATATTCATACATATAAATATATAAAATATATGAATAATTGATGTGGGTACTCAAATGAAAGGTCTCGATGAGTGTAATGTCGGAATGAGCTAATATCTTTAAAAATATCAATAGTTTACAAGATAACAACGCCAGTTCTTAATTATTGGCATTTTTAAAGATATAAGCTCATCTCGATGCTACACTCATCAAAAGCTTTCATTTGAGTACCCACATGCATTTTTGATATATTTTTCATATATAATATATATAAATATATAAAATATATGAAAAATTGATGTGGGTACTCAAATGAAAGGTCTTGATGAGTGTAATGTCGAGATCAGCTTATATCTTTAAAAACGTCAATAGTTCACAAGATACAAGGTCATTCCTTAATTATTGACGTTTTTAAAGATATAAGCTCATTCCGATGTTACACTCATCAAGAGCTTTCATTTGAGTACCCACACGCATTTTCATATATTTCTCATATATTCATATATATAAATATATAAAATATATGAAAAATTGATGTTGGTACTCAAATGAAAGGTCTCGATGAGTGTAATATCGGGATGAGCTTATATCTTAAAAAATATTATTAGTTGACAAGACAGCAATGCCAGTTCTTAATTATTGACATTTTTAAAGATATAAGCTCATCCCGACGTTACACTCCTCCAGAGCTTTTATTTGAGTACCCACATGTATTTTTGATATATTCATATGTATAAATATATAAAATATCTAAAAAATTGATGTGCGTACTCAAATGAAAGGTCTCGATGAGTGTAATGTCGGAATGAACTTGTATCTTTAAAAATATCAATAGTTCACAAGATAACAACGCCAGTTCTTAATTATTGGCATTTTTAAAGATATAAGGTCATCTCGATGCTACACTCATCAAAAGCTTTCATTTGAGTACCCACATGCATTTTGATATATTTTTCATATATAATATATATAAATATATAAAATATATGAAAAATTGATGTGGGTACTCAAATGAAAGGTCTTGATGAGTGCAATGTCGAGGTAAGCTTATATATATAAAAATATCAATATTTCACAAGATACAAGGTCATTTCCCAATTATCTATCTAGAGATAGAGCATTTTCGAATGCAACCTAAATATTCATCACAATAAATTGACTACCGGTAAGATTGATGTGCAATCTTGAAAAGGCAAAAATTCAAATCAAGACCTTTGAATAACAAAATTCTCTTAATAATATAGATTACTTTCAAATTACTGAAATTAATTTTTGTACGGCAACTTCTTAAGATTTCTTAGAAAATAAATTTTCATGAAGAGAATTTATCAAAAAATAGTACTTGTAGAAATTGAAAAAAAATATTAATTTAATTTCTTTTGAAAGTGACGTCATCCCCCTTCCACCACATTGAGGTCCACCCTCTAGTCTCAAGGACCGATAGTGAGGGATGAGAGTACAGGCGGGCCTTGTACTTACCCCCACCCTTGGGGTAACTCTAGGACCCCAGCAACGAGGGAGGATGGTGGCACTTCCGAGAGGATCCCCAATTCGTACACTTCGGTTATCGTCATTCTATTGTCCCGTATATTATTGTACCCTTTGAGTCATATCCATTTGTATAATCTCAATATTGTTAATAAACGTCTTGTAAACGAATAACGCGTTCCTTACACTTTAAATCTTAAAATTTATTTCTTTTATTAAATTTCTATAAATATTTGTATTAACTTTAAAAATTTCAAAAAACGCATGTTGTAATTTTTTATCTAATAAAACAAATTTTTTTTTATCTTTATTCACTAAATCATCAGAAAATTTTTCTACGAGCAGATTGTAAGAAAAATCCATTATTTGTCACAAAAAAAAATTTCCTGAATTAAATTGAAGATACAGGATATTAATTTTCAATAAAGTATGATGTATGTCAGAGTGTTGAAGTCTCGCAGGTGTTGAGATAAAGTCAAAATGTCTATAAAAAATAATATTTACCGTGTGACGGAAAAGGGAGAAGAGAATGTAGGATTAATGACAGCGCAGAATACTCCCAATAAAAATATTACCCATCTTCAGATAGTTTTTCATGTTGCGTTATTCATAGAGATAAATTCACCCTCGACTTACTACATACTCTATAAGAGAGTATAGACTCGGAAGAGCAACGAACTGGTTCCCCGACCGACGAGCCGAGGGAACAACATTACCCCGGAAATAAATAAGCGACGGCGCCGGGAATACAAACAGCCGATGCATATTTGATAGTAAGCGAATATTAATGCGAGCTTACCGTCAGATGATTGATGAAACGGTGTCGAGCTTGGTCGAAAAGGCTATTTATATTACTGTAGAATTCATATTATATTATATACTATAGGAATATCGTGACGAGCAAGACGCACAAGTACTCGCGAGACATCACCCGAATAAACCTGATAAATATATAAATATTAATGTAAATATAAGTAATGGTTAATGGTGAAGTGAATACATTAATAAATAAAAAAAAGAGGTGTCTAGAGAACTCTGTTAAACCCTCGGACGTTGACGTTTAAGGAATGAACACATTATAAATGTGATGTTTATTACACCAGTCGTGTCATCCAGGCTTTTCATTCATGATATACTTTATTTAATACCCTGACATTTAATCCCCAGGATTTTCATTCATTCTGTGGTTTAATTTCCATAAGATGAATCGTATAATATATAATTATTCACAAAAGAATAAATCTCTCATTTGAATTTTCAAAATAGCTTTCAATTGTTTCTTAAAATATTTATTCTTTCGTGAAAAAATTTCTTAATACGGCTATTAAGCCATATATGACCCTATTAGGTTAATTATGAATAGTAAAAAAAATATTTTTTACTTTTGAACTTAATATCTTAAACTTGACTTTTTAATAGAGAGAAAATTAAGCGACCATGCGCCATCTGTTAAATATTTTCAGAATTATTTTTGGTCGAAAAATTATATGTAAAAAAAAAGTTTTGAAAATCAAAAAGTGCACGACTCATAATGCTCATTTAATTAAGAAATATTAATAAAATAAAAAATGTGATAAAAAATTTATAAAACAGCTACACAGAAAAAAAATGTTCTTTAATCAAGCATATAATTTTAAAGAACTTAATATTCTTGATTTGAGTAGAAAAATTCTTGATTTAAGGAAATTTTACTTGATTTAAGAATTTTTCGTCTTGATTCAAGATAATTACCCTCTTTAAAATTATATTCTTGGTTCAAGAATTTTTCTCTTGAATCTTTTTGTTTTCGGAGTTCCATACATGACGGACAGAAAATTTTTTGACCTATTTTGATGTTTTTTTCCGTTTCTATTGCACTAAATAAATTTTTAAAAAGTGTGAAATTAATCTCCATTAAATTATCTTGACAATAGTATGCAAATTTTTTTGATTCCGTGAATTAACAAGACTATAATAATAAAAATAGTTGCCGAAATAAGGCGAAAAAAATTATTCAGTCGTAAAGCACTCTCTGATGCTTTGCATCATGAGTCGTTGCAATAGATGGCTTTATTTAGCATATATGGTCGAATATATGGCACATATGAGCATAGCAAAACGTATCAAAAATTACATTTACTTTTTATTTTATTTTCTAAAAGTTAATTCTTTGGTAGCGAGTAAATTTGAAGATAATGCGCCATCTGTTGGATATTTTTAAAATTATAAAACTTATATTTAAAATAATATATATTTAAAATTATATCTTACAGTGCATCGGCAAAACAACTTTTTTCCATAAAATTAAATTATTTTTAAGGAAAGAATGTAAGATTTTAAATAATATCAAAGTTGTCAAAAATTTTATAGATATGACAGAATAAAATTATGAATCTAACAAATTATTTAAAATTCCTCAAACATTTTAAATAATAGCAAAACGTATCAAAAATTACATTTACTTTTGAATTTATTATTTAAAATTTAATTCTTTGATAGCGAGCAAATTTAAAAATAATACGCCATCTGTTGGATATTTTTAAAATTATTATTGAAAAAATTTTCTATGGGCCTGAAAAATGGTTCGAAATGGTATGTATGGCATATCAAAGCACATAAAGTCATATACAACTATCATAGTTATAGATACATGATATATGATTTGTGCTACAGCACTCGCGATGATTGGATTGAATCTTATTTTATTTGACGTATCAATTTACATTGATATAGAAAATAATAATAACAAAACGATATCATTGATTTAAGCTTTTGACATCTCGGCATGTAGATTGAAATGTAAATATCTGATGAATACTTTTGAAAATAGTTATATAAACATTTTATAAATCAAAATGAAAGATGTTATGAATTTGGATTGGACATATCTTTGGGTTTACTCGTAGCAACCCTTAACTGCCAAACTCTAAACTGGTACAGAGAGTGTCTAGAGAGTAAACAACATCGAATCGCCGCTGCAGTGAGCACAATCGCCCACATTTTCCTCTGCTGAGGAAGTAGGTCACTCTACTACCGGAAAGAGAGGGTAAACCATCGACGAGAAAATTAGCCTAGCTGCACCCGTCGATTATTTTCCCGTATCCCGAAAGAAATTTATCGAGATAACCAACAAACAAAAAAGGTTCATTGAAAATCTATTTGTTGAATCAGAAACAATGGCACGGTATCAAGTATCTGTCGATAAAAAACAATCCTTAGTAGTTATATAACCTCCCACGATTAGATTGTCAGATCATTTACATTTTCGCAATTTCCAGTCAGCCCACAATTCTATTATTCAACACGAGTCATGAATAATGCCTGAGGACTGAGGACTGAGGACTAAAACAGGCATAAAGTACCAGTATCAGTATCTGTTGTCGTATTACATTGGTAGTAGTTGCTAGTTGGTATAGATATAAAAGAAAGAGAAGGGAATTATTGGGGATGGAGTAACGATTGGCTGAGGTTCTTGATACTTGCTACTTCCTGCTTGCTACTTGGTATTATCAGCAGGCATGTATAGAACTGGCTGTAACTCCAGGGGCATATCGAATAAGATCGAACGAGCATGTTTCCCTTCAATTCGGGTACTTATAGAATTTATCACGAGATCGATCGTCCCTGATAAAGACAACGAGCTAGATGGAGATGCTAGATAGTCAGAGCAAGAGAGCTTTAAAAAAAGATTGTGGTTTTTATAAAAAGACCACAAGGAAAAATAAAGTATTTGAATTAATTATATCCGTTAAAAAAGTTATAAAATGACCATTTATGGCCTGATCTGATCAAATATGGCAATATTAGGTTACACGGAGAAAAATTTATTGTACTATTTACTATACAAAAATATTAACTCCGACTATCTGAAATGGTAATAAAATTAATTATTCACAAATTAATAGGTGGTATAATTGACAATTGTAATAGTTACTATTAATAATGGTAACGATTACTATTGAAAATGATAGTTGTAATTGTTAAAAATTATAACTGCTATAATCGAAGATGGTAACTGTAACCATCTCAGATTGTAAAAATTCTGAAAGAAAAAATAATATAAATTTATTTAATTAAATTCTTTATTTGCATCCATATTTTAGTTATGTGCATTTTTTCCTTTAAAATATTAATACAAGTAATAACACAATCGTTTAAATTCATATATGATAAAATTTTCAAAATATTAGAGCTGTTATTGATTACTTTGAATGACATAATTTTTTTAAATTATGTTTTTTAAAAATTTTTTGTAAGATTTAAAATTTTTTTTTGAAATTTCAATTTTTTTTTTTAATTTGAATTTTAGTGATAATTTTGATTTTTTTTGGAAATTTCAAATTTTTTTTGAAAAATTTGGCGTTGAATCTTGTTTTAGACAAATAAAAATTTAAATATAAATTTAATCCCGATTTTTTGTGCACTACACTGCGCTACAACTGCTTTTAGTTAATTCAGAAATGCATCCACGCTAAAGCAGATTCTTAATTTTTTAAATATTCTTTACTAGCTTAGATAGTAACTATTATTATTACTGATGGTAACTGCAACCATCAGGTTATATTAGGAATTACGATTTTGATAATAGTAGTAACTAGTTAAAATAATAAAAGCTATTATTACTGATTATCATCATAATAATAGTAGTTACCATCCGGATAGTAACTACTACAATTGAGATGGCTTACATAATTATTTAAATAATATTTACTACTATCGAATTCAGTTAATAGATTTGAACATAACTAGATAATAAACTCTACTATAAAATTTTCTCCGTGTACATATGACAGTAAAAAAATTATTTTTCATTTTTTGAAGGCTTGTACTTAAATTAAATTTTTTTTTTTATTAATAAAAAATGGTTTAGTAGTTGATCAAACTCAAAATAAATGACAGATAAGTTTCTTAAAAGGTTCGAAAAATTTATTTTAATTTTATTACTTAATTCTTGAAATTCAATTCTCTATTAGTGAGAAGATTTAACGACCGTGCGCCACCTAGCGGATATTTTTGGTACTATTTAGGTCAAAAAATTATTTGTGGAAATATATGACTATTTATGAATGTTTTAGGATATCTATAGACATATATGGTGGAATCAAAAAATTCTTAATGGTTATAGGTAGATATTAATTATAATTTTTTAATGATTTCAGGAGAAAATAATTAAAGTATGGGAGACACTCTGCGCCAGATGAAGTGGATATTCGCTACAGAAAAGCAGGAGGTATGAGGCGTGAAAGAATAAAGACGAAGCGTAAATATTGATAATCGCTCAAACGGGGACACAACTCAATGGCAGAGAATAGCAGCCCAAGTGCCAGGGACAGAAGTAACAAGAGTCAAGGTATGTGTAGTAGATAGTAGATAGTAGATGTATAAATATACGTCTGTATTATATTACAGACCGAAGGAATCTGTACATGTGTGCCGAGTATAGTTATAGTTATAGTTATAGTTATAGCCAGTTTACGATCGATTTTGACCCTTGAGGGATACGCGAGTAAAGACTAAAATAGAATACGGAAGATTGGTGGTCGGGGGAAAAGTGCTATAAAAATAATCTCGCTTTAAAGTTATACCTCTTTTCATTTTATTATTTTCTTTTATTAATTACTCTGCTCGCTAATTCTATTTATAATTATCAATTAATTATTATATTACCGAGAAGAGGAATCTCCTGTTAACGTTTTACATTATTGTACGTTGTAATGATGTTGCTAACACAGGAGTAGGAACAATGCACGGAGAGAATTGAATGGTTAAAATGATCATCTAGTTATTGTAGAATTTTTTTAATTTCTCGATAGGAATTAATATTTCTTAAATCATTAAATAAACAATCTCAATTAAAATATCTACAAATCCTATCATTTTATTTACAATTATTTATATTAATAACAACTGTCTAATTTTATTTTATAAACATCATCAATATTATAAACGTTAGTATCTAATATTAATATTGTTAATCAGAATTAACTAATTTAATTTAAAATTTACAATTGGAAATTTTTCTTTAAACTTTATAATCTCGAAAAAGATATTTATAATAGGAATAATTGAGAAATGATAACAGTTATCATCACAAGTATAATAATTATCATCTAAGCTAATTTAAATTTCATATAAAAAATTATGATCCTCGATAGTAATCGTCAGCATCCTCAATAATAACTACTACAATTAAAATGATAAATGATAAGATACTTTATTATAGAAAGTTCTATTAAATGATTATTAATTCTTATTACAAAATTATTAAACTAATCATTCCAATACTGGACAAATTTTACTACTATCTCAGATGATTAACCCAAAAAATTTCGTACTGTAGATCATATAATTTAATTCTCTCCATGTGACGCTCATATCACACATATGAAGCCAGAAAAATCCTAAGATTATGTTTCAATATCATGAAATTTCATATCCGGCCATATATGCGCATATCAAAAATATTTTTTGGTGATTAATTAAAAATAATTGATAAAAACACTGATAGAATTAATTATTTCAACGCTGGACAAATTAAATTACTATCTTAAATGATTAACCGAAAAAATTTCGTGTTGTAGATGATGTAATTGAATTCTCTCCGTGGGGAGGTGAAAAGTAATCCTTTAGCGTTATCAACCCAAAAAGTTATTTAATTATTGTGTGTTTAATTGAAACTGGAGAATTGTTCATTGAGCAATAGTAACAATATTAGTAATAGCGATAGTTGAGTACAGAATATCATTCCACGTGAACGCCCTGGGAATTCATAACCTCATTCTCGAAAAATTTCTTTATACCAGGGAGCTCGGTGTCTATTGTCGGCGGTACAGTATATAATATATAGCATATAGTATATAATATATAACATATAACATATAATATTGGTATATTATATTATATATCGGTCCTGGTCTCCGGCTCTCGGCTGCGTCGATTCGCGCGCCGACTCTGCACTCTGCAATAAATGCACGAGGTTGTGGGAGAATCTAGTTAAATCGAATCACGTGCTGCGGCACTCCATGCCCGCCGTGAGGTGTGGCATGGCAAGTTCACTGGGAACTAAACCTGGAGAAGTTAAGGGGAAAACTCACTTGCCTCTTTCCCCGCACTTGGGAGATGGAGATCGAGAGCGAGACAACCAGCCTGCACCGAGAAGAGCCATAAAGTTGGCCGGGGTTGCTACTACTTCTCTGTATTATATCTTTCTTTTTATGTTTTATATATATAGATATAAATATAGATATATATTTCGCGATCCGAAATTTCGAGTTACTACCGCTGCAATCGATCCGCCGTAAAACTTTCCTGAAACTTATAAAATTCGCATTAAACTTGTTCATTTCTTGAGCAAGTTAAATAAAATTAGGAATGCCGAGTACAAACCTGTATTTCCCGAGTTTATTTTACCGGTTTATAAAGAGCTTTTCCGATTACCCGCAATCTATAATTCCGGAAATAACTTTCAAAGTATAAATTTGTTTTGTTCTCCTTTCTTATCAGTGAATTATTCGAGAATTTTCGGCCTGTCATAGTGTCTTTTAATTTATATTTTTATCGGATAATATATGCTATTCAAAAAAAACAATTATTGCACAGAAAAAAAGGTTCACTTGAGCCAAGAAAATATTTTTCTTCCTAATTATTTTCTTGAGCGAAAAAAAAATTTTTTTTTTACACAAGAAATTTCACTTATTCCAACAAAATTAATTATCTTGCTTCAAAAAATACCCATCTTGATCCAAGAAAATTTATTTAAGTCAAGAAAATCTTGTTGTTTTGAGAAAATTCAGCCTCTTGCTCCAAAAAATTTAGTTCTTGATAGAAGTAAATTTTCTTGTCTTGAGAAAATTTCTCTCTTGCTCCAAAAAATTAAATATAAAGATAGAAGTAAATTTTAGTTAATATTTGTATTGATTAACATGTCAAATGAGAAGATCAAATAATATTTCATCATTTTTTTTCATTCAATATGTATAATTGCACGCTAAAATAATATAAAATGGGTATCAAATATTGAAGAAAAAAATGTTCTCAAGGTGAGAAAATTTTTTTCTCAGCTGAAGTAGGTGGCGCTGCTTCCCTAAAGTATCTAAAAATCTTGATCGAATATAAAAATTTATTGTATCAAGTATTTATGATAATTTGAATTAAGAAAAAATGATTTCCACCAAGAATAGAATTTCAAAAAAAATTTTTACTTCGGCCAACACAACTTCGGTCTTCCTTCAGGCACCCGAAGATTTTCTTGAGCCAAGAATTTTCTTCTCCAGTCAAGAAATTTTTCTTTCTGTGTAAATCTTTAAAATATTTACTGTGTTAAAAAAATCTTCATTTAAGATAAATCTTCTTTTCTTTTAATTTTAATTTATATTTTTATCAGATATCTCCGATAAAAAATAAAAAATGAATTTTCATTTCTTAAAATATTTATTCTGTACTTAAAAAAATATTTTAATTAAAAAAAAATATTCATTTTAAAATTTTGCTCTTTCTTTTAGTTATTGATTTTGAATTAATTCGAGAAATTTATAAATAAAATAAAGAATAAAAAATTTTTTAATGAAGAAAAAAAATTATTCGATATTAAAAGCAATTTTAATCATTTCTGCGATGGTAATTATTTTTTAAGTTACCAAGCTTTTCAACTATTTACTTAGAACGATCATTTTTAGTGACTGTGATACGATTTTGGGAAGAGTTACCGAGTGACATTATCAAATCATGTAGCCTGGAAGTTTTTAAAAATCAAATTTTTGATTATTTATCAAATTTAGATTGTTGATTAGAAAAATTTTTATTTTTATAGATTAAAGTATATAGTTGAATCGATAAAACTAAATTACTGTCCAATGTATTTACTTTCTTCATTAACTTTTTAAAAAATTATTATACTTTTTGTTATTATATTTGTAAAATTTGCCATTTGGCCTGTGCCTTGGCATTAACAATAAAATAACTAAACTAAACTAAACTAAACTAATGATATATATTTTTTTTTAATACTTTGTCTAATAAAAAATTTTTTATCTTTGATAACTTTCAACACACATTTCTATCTTAAAATTTGATTAAAATTACAACATATTAAAATACAATGTTCCTTTGAATTTTAAGTCTTGCTTCTAAAAACACTAGCCAATAACCGGTAATCCACTATCGGTAATTCAGCTCCGACTGTACGCGTTTAATAACACAAAAGTAATTAAGGAAAACAGTATAAAATATTACTCGGTTTATCTAAAATGACATCGATATTTTAATAGGATTATCTGAGTTAGCGCAAAAAGCTCCAGAAACATAGATCCCACCCCGCCAATACCACGTGACTTTGATCAATGTTTTCCTCTCTACATCCACCAACAAGCTATCTGCACACCTATAGAGGCACTCGCTGGCAAGCAGACTGGCTGAGAGAAAAAGAGGAAAAATTTTTCCTTAAAAGTTTTGAAAACAAAACTAAAAACTGAAAATACTAAATGTAAGTTGAAGAGAGAGATACTAAAAGCTCACGGGCAAGTTGTCCTTTTAAATGCTTTAATGTTGGAGCTAACGAGGAGTTCTGGACGTTAAAGTAATATTTTTAGCATTTAAATTTCTATCCAGGCCTGTCGTCAACACATATTCACGCTGCAAGGAGTTTTTTTTATCTCGCAACGTTTTTCTCCTCATTCCATAGGTGAAAACTCTACCGTGATGTCTCAAATTCAAGTGCAAGTTGTTAAGTCCGTGCGAGGACATTTTTTGTCAGTTGGTTTTATAAAACTACGTAAATATCAGTAACCAGTGGTACGGTGGTGCTGGAAAAGGCGGAGAGAAATTCAAACGGAAAAGAAGAAAAATAAACGTAAGAGTTGTTCGAGGATAAACTTGGAGAGTAAAGAAACTTTTCCTTATTCATAGATTATGTAGTAACTTTTAAAGTGGTTTCCACGTCCAAGTTATTGACAGCAATCGTTTACGTAATTTTAGTAAACATCTCAATATTGTGTGAATAAAAGGAAACAATTTGTTGTTGTATGTAAGGTAATTTTTTTATCTTACAATGCATCGGCAAAACAATTTGTTTTTTTTTTTTTTATAAAATTTTATTATTCTTGTAAGAAGAAAGAAAAGTTTCAAATGATATCAAAATTTTCAAAAATTTTATAAAAGTGACAGAATAAAATTATAAAATTATCAAACTATCTAAAACTCCTCCATAAATTTTAAATAATCATAAATTATCACTAAAAAACTTTTTTTCGCTGATATTTTGAATTTAAAAATTGAAAAAATATTTTCTGGTTTTGGTTTTTGTAAAAATTTTTGAAGGATTAATTTTTACAGTATCAAACTATTTTTTTTCCTCAAAAAAGTTATACGATTTAATTATTATTTATGAATTTTTGAAAAATTTTGTATAAAACCATTATAAGACGAAAAATTACAAATTTAGATTACGATCTTTCTAAAGCTACCAAATAAAATAAAACAAACATACCACAATAAAATTTTCCATATTTTCTCACCAATTTTAAATGAATAATTCAAAGTTTTAATTAAAAGTTTTAAATGATATCAAAAATTTCATAAAAGTGACAATAAAATTATAAAACTAAGAAAATTCCTCCAAAAATTTCAAATATTAATAAATTATCACTAAATAAAATTTTTTTGAATTTAAAAATTAAAAAAATATTTTTTGATTTTGATTTTTTTCAAAATTTTTAAAGGATTAATTTTAACAGTATCATACTATTTTTTTCCTCAAATGATTATTATGATTTGATTATTATTTATGAATTTTTGAAAAATTTTGTCTAAAACCATCAAAGGACGAAAAATCACAAATTTATGATCTTTCTATAAAGCTACCAAATGAAACAAATCAAACCCATATCACACTAAAATTTTCCATATTTTCTCACCAATGTTAAATGAATAATTCAAAGTTTAAATTAACTACATTAAAAAAGGTAACTGAAACAAAACAGGATACAAAATTAAATGAATCACTTAAAGGATCTGACGTTTGACTTACCAACAAAACAACAAAAGTATGTTTAAATGGGGCCGGTAATACAATATAAATATGAATGTGAATATAACGATGAATGTATGAGTCTGATGTGCCGTGTGTTTGTTCTCCTTAGAAACAATGCGTGACTATCATACTTAGTTGTCGTACGAGGGGAAAACAGCCGGGCTTACAGCGGTATCACAGGAGCAGGAGGGTAGTCAGTTGGAGTGACAGGTTACTAATTAAGAAATTCATCAGAAGCTCACGATGATTTAATTTACCACCCGATTTACCACGTGGGATTGTACTCCCAAGTGACGTCAGCACATGCGATGCTTCTGGCTTCTATACTCAGACACCAATCCGAATCCCTTAATAACTAAACAAAATTATGGCAAGAAATGTTGGTCAAAATTAGGGAAACCCTCAGTTGGCTCTGGAACAGTGGATGCTTGAGCGTACATCTGTTTACAGTATGCAAACGCGTGTGTTTGCTGGCAGACAAACCTCCTAGTGAGTGTGTAAACCGTCGACAGTGAGGATGAAAACGCAACAACGAGCCCCTTTCCTCTGCAGAAACTTTAAAAGGGAAGAGCGAGAGGAATATATCAGCAGAACATAACACAGAGGACAGTAGTAGCAGCAGAAGCTCACCCTGCTCGTTTCACCACCAACTGTACAACAACAACACACTCTGGTACGCACACCCACATTCACCCCGAATCGATTCGCAGCCGCGCTGTTACGTGGGATGACGATGCTTTTGGGATCGCTGGACCAGCCACTGCTACTGTTACCCTTCTCTTCCTCTCTTGCTCTTTCACTCCTGCTGGCAGTAGAGTCGAGGGCTCGTATAAAAAGAGAATAAAATAAACTAAATGAAAAATAGAAATAGAGGAGAAGATAAAAAAGCGAAATAATGAAATTGGTCCTTCAGTTAGAATAGAAAATAGAAAAAGAAAAAAAAGGGTTCAACCAGCTCCCATGTGAAATTCGTCCTCAGTGGTTCAAAGTTAAACGTTTGTCTTTCGAGAGTTCCAATTGAATTCCACCTGGGACCTGGGCTCTGGGCTCTAGATGATAATTGATAAGTAACACTATATCTGATCACGTAGATCTGATCACCAAAGGTAGGGATGATGTGATAACGTACATATGTATGCATCTATATACATGTATTAGTAATGGTATTTGTCCAGGTGATAATGGGACGGCAATTAGTTAATGGGATAAGAGTAGGACGTTGATGGTACATGGTATAGCGTATCCACGTCAATCAATCTGCAGGCAAAGGACCCTTTAGTTGCGTGAGTTAGTGGTGGGATCATTGACACCACTGGGAACCGCAAAAGCACATATTACTCAAAGGGCAGCTAGCTCCACGTGTAAGCTCCCTATAATTATACATGCATAAACCATCTCTCTGTATATAATTTATATCAATAGGAATATGCATGGCCAAATTCAACGTTTAGAGTTTAGCTTAGTTTAGTTTAGTCGAAGGGATTAGCCTATCAAACGTCCAGTTGATAGTCGACAGTCGAACTTTCAAACCAGGAGATTAGCTTTGAGGACGTTTGTCCACAATGACTGAACAGTCTAACATATTTGTCTAAAGTCAGTCAAGAGGATTAGCTAAGTTTGCCGAAAGCATTACCCTTTCACCATTGCACCATTGCCTATCTTTGATTCTCCTAACTTAAGAGAAAACTTTACCGAATGATATGCAAGCAACATTTATCACCAACTACCGTCAATTACTGGAGTTCTCCTCCTTCTCCGACAGAATAACTTTGCTAAATAACTCCTTACGCTCAAACAATATCTGGCAAACTATTTAACCGCCAACACCAACAACAGGCGGCTGTCAACGTGTCTCAACAACAAAACACATGACTCACTGAACTTGTCATAAACAATAAAGCTAGTTGTGTTAGTGTCTGATATAAATTAATTCTAGTTACTTACGCGGCTTGCACGAAGAGCGAGTGATGTAACGTGGGTAGAAGAGCAGCGGTGATTACTAGAAGCGTGAGACTCCTCCACGAGGTCGTCGCCGTTGGTGCATAAGACTTCATAGTTACTCGCTCAGAGACTCTCTGCACCTTGTTAATATGTAATAAATACGTGTTTAAAAGCCCCTGATGATCAGGTTGGCTCAATTAAACACCTGTAAAGCACTCAAACGGGTCCCTAACTATCCCATCAACGTTCATTCTCCTCCTCTTCCTCCTCCAGCTCTATCTCTAATTCTGTCACCGTTTTTTTCCAAATCACCAGATTGATCACAAGCTTTATCGCAGCTAATAGTCTCTGGGCTATTTCGGGGCAAGTTTTTCCCAGTGAACGTCGTTGAATTCGGAAGGATGCCCACTTCCCTCCCGCGGGAAGTTGGCCACTTAAAGAATATTGCCAGAGCTACTGTTTATTTATTAAAAACTGCTAAGAAGAATCACCAAAAACTGTGCAGCCAGTCAATCATTAACTAACCAACACTTTTAGAACGTAACACGCACCATGCACCTTCAACCAATAATCATGATCATCAATAATCCATGGGACACTTGTGTCTCACAATTTAACAAATGACAATTTAAAAATGTCACACACTTTAGAAAGGTTTGCAGCAAACAGTCACTGTTTTGTAGGAGATGTTATTGCTGGTGCTGCTATGCTGATTGTGTCGTCGTCGGATTTCTCTTGACGACAACGTTGATCTTGTTCGGAGAACAACGTTGCTCTTGTGAACCGGGGAAACGTAACACCGGGAATGTAACGATAAACAACGGGATCAACAGGACCGGAAGTAGGAAGGTGCGTAGTAGGAATATGATAAACCAGGACCCGAATCTATTTAGGGCCGCTTTAGGGTCCTCTCCTATGAATTCGGAGCCTGTTTGGCGCCGCCGGTCTGCCGGTCGCTCCTCTTCACTTTGATCCTTCCACTGGACATCTCTCGGACGGTCGCACCCGCGCTACGCCGCGCTCGGGAGTGGCGACCCTCACAGATAACCCGGCCGGCGCACCGAGCAAGCGCACAGTTCGCCGTTGATCACCCCTTCCCCCTGAGATACTACCAATTCGCGAGCTCCCTCTCGCTGGAAGCTTAAGGGATAGCTTCGTCTCAGCTACCCCACTATTTGGCTGCTACCCCGCTCGGCTATCTTCGTTTCTCTGATGCTAACTGCGCGTGGTAAGCTTGGCATTCTGGGGCTGGGGCGCAGTCGCGGCTACCGGTACTCGTTTTTCCCCTTTCGGTGATCACCAACGCCAACACCACCAACACCAGCCTGTAAACAAGCGGAGGCTGCTTCCACCCTTGCCCTGCTTTCGACTCGAGGGGCCACTATCCTCTGGCACGCGCTACGCACACACACACGCGTTTGCCTACAGTGGATGATAGGTAAACTGCCAAGTCTTTAGTCAGGCATTGTCGTCACGTGCTTTCGCTCGGTTATTAACCAAAAAATAATCATCATCATTGTCATCGATATTGGAAATTTTTTTTTGAACGTGGAATTACTATTTTGGTATAAAAGATGGTATTTTTGATCAATACAATCGAATTTTTTCAGCCGAGAATTATAAAAAAATTTTTGTTAAAGCTTGTAAAATTTTGTAACATCTTAAAAAATTTTATAAAATTTTAGAAAAATTTTTATTAAGAATCCGAGGAATTTTGTAAAATAATAGATAAAATTTCATGTTCTAATAAGATTATAAGTATTTAACGAAGATAATATATTATTTATTGAAGTTATAGAATTTCTTAATCTATAACGGAGAGAAAAGAATAAATCTTATTTCTATGTAGAATGGTAACCATTACTATGTTACATAGTAACGGAAATTTTTGTGAGAATCCTGAGTAAATTTGCTGATAAAAATCTGCATAACTGCTGTCGTATTTTAGCAACGGCGCAGCCGTGTGACAAAAGTCGCGCGGAACCCGATTTTCAACATTAAATAAAAATCATTGTTTTTGAAGTTAGAGTTCCGGGAATCAAGACTTTATTTCAGAAATTTCCTCCTCTTTAAGGAGGTACTGTGCAAAATCACTTTTCTTACAATATTCTTCAATTTTTGAATACCCGTACTTCTAAATGTCCTCTATACGAATAAATTTTTTTTAATAGTCCTTGTGGTGTTAATTTTCGAAATATTAGCAATTAAAAATCGTACACCTAACATGTATTCCCTATCCTGACCGTAGTTAGAGTGAACATATTATTGAATAACAACCATACTTTTCTTAGGAATTTTTTTAAAAACTGAGAATATTTAATTGAAGTTATAACAAGTATTTTTTATCAAAAATAACATAAACGAGCGGTATTCATTTTTTTATAAAAAATGTTTGAAGTTAGCGAGTTTCGATATTTTACTTGAGTGGAAGTAAGTGAACGATGGTCTGTAAAGAGAGACAGCACTAGTGCGTGAGAAACCAATAGCCATAAGCTATTGGTGTCTTTATTTGCCGCAGTACCTCTTTAAGGATCTTTTTTTCTAATTTTTGATATCACTTATAGTTATTGAAGTATTTACGAAAAACTAAAATTTTTTATTTTGTTTGTTTATTGTTAATAACAAATTGAAATTCTTATAAAAAAAAAAATAAAAAAACAACAATATTATTTTTAGAATTAAATTCCGCATCAAATACATTGTTAAAAATTTTTGTAAAATTACAATCATATTACAAAACAAATAATAAGTAAAATCCGAACAAAAACAGTTTCACTGTAAAAAAATCGCGCCAAGTCCACGTTCATAAGACTATTAAGAAAAAAAAATTTGCTTTTTTCTTTACAAAAATATATAAAATAAAAAAATAAAAAAATCCAAGTAACCGATATGATTGTTTATGATTTTTGGAAATTAAAAAAAGTTTTGTTATAAATTTAAAAATTAAGAAAAAAATTTTGGAACGTATTTAGTGTGCGCGGTTGCAGAATATTTTACTTTTAATGAAATTCGTAAAATCTATTTACTAGGACTGTAAAAAATTGAAATACACAATGACGCACACCAAGTACGTTCCAAAATTTTTTTCTTAATTTTTAAATTTATAACAAAACTTTTTTTAATTTCCAAAAATCATTAGCAATCATATCGGTTACTTGGATTTTTTTATTTTTTTATTTTATATATTTTTGTAAAGAAAAAAACAAATTTTTTTTTCTTAATAGTCTTATGAACGTGGACTTGGCGCGATTTTTTACAGTGAAACTGTTTTTGTTCGGATTTTAGTATTTTTTGTAATTATAATAAAAATTTACAATTGGTACCAACTTAAATCTCGCGTTGGTTGCATTTTTTATAGGAAACTATCCCCTTGAAACTACAGTTTATGTAAAAATAATTCCAATGCACCCTGGCGGGTGTAGATACAAGCTGTGAAATATCTTTTTTTAACTATAGTTTCCCATCTAATGAAGGATTACTATGCATTCTCGAATTATTTAGTCTGTGGCAGATCACTTTGCTCATCAAAAAAAAGTCAGGATCGAAATTTTTGCGTTGCTATAGTTTGTGCCGATTAAATTTAATAATTTTAAGTAGATTAATTGTTATAAGTGAATATAATTAATTAATAACAGTCAAATAAAGTATGAATTACTGTTATAATATACAATTTAGGAAAAAAAAGTACCGTAGAATTAAATAAAATTTTGCAACCTCAAAATACCGTTCTGCTTACAGTAAACATAGTCGGTAGTCTGGCGCTCCGTTTACAGCAGATTTGAACGGAACTTGGCGCCAGATTCTACCGAATCTGTAGATTACAAATCAGTGTATAGCAATGCGAAATAAAATACAATTCATGTAATTTTCCAACACCTGTCAGGAAATTTACTAAGATGTATTGTAATTTTACAATCTTCATGTATAAACCTAACACGCATTGTAATATTACAGAACCGTTTGTCAATTTTTAAGAAAAAGCTTTTTAATATTGCAAACATTATTTGTGATCTGATTCGGCATAGTTGTATGTAAAATCACAAAAAAATATTGTAATTTATATTACAATAATCTCATAAAAAATTTAAAAAGCTTTTCTTTATTTTTACAATTTTCATTTTAAAATTACACAGTGCATTGTAATGTTACCAGACAATTTTAATTATATTACACGAATTGTAATTCTACTTCACTGTTTTCCAATTTTAAAAACAATACTTTTCAGTTTTAAAAACATCAGACTGATGTATCAAAAAACAACAATGTTCTTTATATTTATTTTTACTAATTTTTAGTCTATAGTTGTTTATTTGTAATAATAAA
The DNA here is from genome assembly GCF_020080835.1 of Cotesia glomerata. Lineage (NCBI taxonomy): Eukaryota > Metazoa > Arthropoda > Insecta > Hymenoptera > Braconidae > Cotesia > Cotesia glomerata. Next base: position 23,168,987 of record NC_058163.1, read on the forward strand.
TTCGAGGCATCATTTATCTTTTATAAATTTTAATATTACACTCAAATGATCTTGTCGAAATCGATATATCTAAATGAGTATGTGTTAGACTTTAATTTTTATAATATTCAATGAATTATAAATAATGTAAGCTAGTTACTTTCCATTAATAAACAGCATTAAATAACACAAATAATGTAAATAAAAAATAATAAGCCGTAATGCTCAATCACCACATAGGATTAGTTTATAAGAATAATGAGATGTTCAACCACCTGTCGGTCATACGGCGTAGGGCGTTAAGTATCGGTCTGGCAAGCGTGCGGCTCACGTTCGATTCTTAGTTAGGGTAAATATTCACTTTATATCATCTGCGTTGTAAAAATTAGGTCTACGTGAGATGCAAAATCTAGTCAGCGCTTCATAGAAATAAAATGACAACAAATATTAAATCAAATTTTTCTTTTTTATTATTTCAATTCAAATAAAATTCAAGGAAAGTATTGTAATTTTACAAACTTAGCTGATCTAAAAGTATTTGTAGAATTACAAAACCGTTTTGTAAAATTAGTAACCTCACAGAGCTATATATGTTTTGTAATATTACTATACCCGGTTGTAATTTTAAATAAATGTTTTGCCTATTAGCTTTCAATACATTTCTTGTAAAATTACAATAGAAATTTTTAACAGTATGTACTCATTCCGAACAATCACTCGATTGTTCATATTTTTATCACAATTTCTAAGATTTTTATCAGCAAATTTACACAGGGTTCTCACAAAAATTTCCGTTACTATGTAATATAGTAATGGTTACCATTCTACATAGGAATAAGATCAATTCTTTTCTCTCCGTGAAAAAAATGAACTTCAAGACAGGAAATTTTTTAATCGAAAGTTAAAATTCTCTTAATTTAATAGTAATTTTGTTCTTAAATCAAGAATATTTCAATTGAGTCAAGTATTTTTTCAGTGTTTACAGAAAAGAAACTATAAATTATAAATTTATATTAATATATAAATTCAATTAATAATGAGAGTAACTATTTTTGATAAATCAACAAGTATTAATAGTTTAACATTTGATAGTAGTCATTCGACTGATTTGTACATTTAATTATAAATATTTATGAAGCTAAATTCGAAAAAAAGATTAATAATTCAATATTCATAAATCTGAAAATTTTTTATTGAAATCACAACATACAAGTTGGAGAAAAAAGATCAACGTAAATAAACAGCACAAATGTCAATTGTATTATTAATTTATATTGTAATGATATAGTTAAAATTTTTATAATAATTTATTCATAAATTGAATATCTTGTAAATAATCAATGAATTGCTGATTCCATCTTTGACGATTGGTTAAAGGGCACAACTAGTGTAACGGCCTAAAAAAAAGGTGATTTTTGGGAATTTTTATCAAAGAAAATACTTTATCAATTATTTCAAAATTTTAAGAATATATTTATACATGTTTTAAGAATTTATAGTGAAATTTTTGAAGAAAAAAATTAAATATTTTTTAAGTTATCGTCGATCTCCAACGGCGCGAAAAAAAAAAGGTCCTTCACTGCTGCAGTGATTCCGGCCTTCTCCGTGGATGAAATCTAAAAAAAAAAAATTCTCGTTAAACTAGATAAAATTGTCTGTACAATGACCTACGATAAAAAAAAATCAAAAATTGACAATATGGCGGCGTTTTAAAAAAAATAGACGAATTTTACCCAAAATTTTGGTCGTTTTTGGCCTGCCAAAATTCGATTTTTGATCAGATCAAAAAATCGATAGGTCATTGTACGGAGAACTATATATAGAACATGTAAAAATTCGATAGTGATCGGATCATTTGTTTTTGAGTAATCACTGCAGCAAATTCGGAAAATGCTGTTTCGAGAAAAACGCGTTTAAAGATAAAATGATCGTTTTCACTGTTATAAGTGGTTTAAAATCATACTTACAGCTAATCTGCTATTCCAGGGCCAGATAATTCACCTTCCTCTTCTTCGAAAAGGGCTTGTTCAGCTGAAGAAGCTTTTCTTCGAGAGGATCGACCTTCTTTTGAAGAAGCCCTTTGGCGATGATCAGCGATTCGTATTCTCGTGTTGTCCTTAAGAGCCGCAAAATCTCTTGCTGCAGGTCCAACTATCACTCCCATTAGATTGAACATCTTCAAAATTGACGAATAACCGTCATTAAATATTGCAGTTGCGAAATTATTTGACAATTCAATAGTTTTGAAGCCATTATGAAGATGCTTGCGTGAAAAGTGCCAAAGTAAACCGTTGTAGCTTTCATTGTTGTTTTGAGTATTGTTACCTTTACATCTATCAAGCAATTCATGTCGAGATAAGTCTTCATAAATAGGTTTTATAGCTTTTTGTACTTCTGGATCCAGTGGGAGGTAATCGTGTTTAAATGTACTAGTGATTCCTTCAGCTTCCGCGCGGCGATAAGCGCACCAACTTTCAGCGCCTTCTGGACAATTTTTATGATTACAATTAATACTCAAAAAATAAAACAATAAGAAGAAATATTTGAGACGTGTGACGTTGATCGATCAGGATAGTGCTTCAAAAATTATGTTTTACACCAGCACATGTTTTTCAATAAGCTTATCGATTTCTTACAGTATCCTCCTGTGAACCCGAGGATATTGCAAGTAGTGTTACATTTTACGGGGTCTAAAACTCCATTAAAAATGCAGATTCCTGTTAACACGTCAGCTTGGACTTCATTTTTTGGAGAAGAGACGATCACCAAAAAAGTCAAGCAAACCAGCAGCAATATTGAAATGGAGCTTTTCACCATTTTTTAAATTATTATTTACTTTTTATAACTTTATGCTTCAAAACACAGAATATGACTGCCGAAATGCTCTTATTGTCGGTTTATATACTTGCCTCAACAATATGGCTACCGGAAAAAATTAGAAGTGAGGAAAAATTAATCTATTTTCTATTATTATTATAAACTACAAGTTAATATGAAGGTGACATCGCTGGTATTTATTCGCTGCGTATATATTCATATAATTCACTTTTTCGATCAGAGACCTTAAAGATATAAATGGCCGAAATATATAAACACTAAAAGTAATTTTATTGTAATTATAATCATTGTTTATCCTCAGAGCTGCCAATTTGTTATTTATTTTGATACGCTGAAGGCCACAACGCAGTTTAGTAGTCTTGATTATTATTTTTTTAAATCACAGGATTATTGTTATTATTAAATTAATTACACTCATACACATCGCTGTCTTCTTATCTTCAGTTTGTTTCTCATAATAAAACTTTAAAAACATAATTTTAATTGTCGAATAAGCCGATAAATTTATTGTTTAATTACTTTTTAATAGTTTTGGTTTTTGCTCGAAGACAAAGAATTTTTCATTTATATTAATAATAATAGTAATAAAAAATTTATCTATTTTAAGAATTGAAAAGATAAATAAAAAATTATATATTTGAAATTACATTTATATAATATAACTTTAATAATTTTGTTATAGGATCAAAATATTTTTTTGTCAAAACTTTTTTTTATAAGAAAAAATTAAGCTGATAGAAAAAAAATTATTTTTAAGCGTTAGACCATTTTAAATCAAGCAAAAATTTTTTAACCGAGAAATTGTTTTTGTTTTAACTAAATTTTACTCAATTCCAAAACTATTCAATTTTTTGTTTTTAATAAAATCAACTTTTTCCGTCTATTGTTTTTTTGTATATAAAATTCACAAAATTTAATAATAAGTTTCTTTTAGTGCTTACAGAAGATAAGTACAAATGATAAATTGATATTTATATATAAATTCAATTTATAATAAGAAATAATTATTTTTGATAAATCAACAAGTATTAATAGTTTAAAATTTGATAGTAGTCATTCGACTGATTTGTACGTTTAGTTATAAATATTGATGAAGCTAATTTGGGGAAAAAATATTAATAATTCAATATTCATAGATTTGAAAATTATTTATTGCAATCACAACATACAAGTTGGATAAAAAAATACAACAATAAATTCACTGAAAAAAGATCAACGTAAATAAACAGCACACGTGTCAATTGTATTAGTAATTCATATTGCAATAATATAGTTAAACTTTTTATAATAATTTCTCCATAAATTGAATATCTTGTAAATTAACGCGTGACGTTGATCAATCAGGATGGTGTTTCAAAACTATTTTTTTGCTCGACGGGCAGAAAGCGTCAACTTTCGGCCCGCTGCGCTAAACGAAAGTGTCACTTTCTGCCTTCGTCGAGCAAAAAAATAGTATACACTCCACGGGAAGTAAATAAGAAAGCCTCAGATCACATGTTTGTCAACCTCGGCTTCGCCTCGGCCGACAATTACATGTGATCTGAGACATTTCTTACTTTACTTCCCTAGGTGTGTAATATACTATTTCACACCAGCAATAGAAAATCAGAAAGCCTGTGCAGCTTCCTCTAGTGAATCCGAGGCGTTCGCATTCTCTGCTACAGTGGCGACTTAACGGTTCATAAACGCAGGCTCCAATCATCGACGTAGCTTGGTCTTCATTTTCTTGAGAAGAGACGATCACCAAAAAAGTCAAGCAAATCAGCAGCAACATCGAACTGTAGCTTTTTGCCATTTTTAAAATTATTATTTACTTTTTATAACTTTATACTTCAAATCACAGAAGTTGACTGCGTATGTGCCATTTACTTCCGGTTTATATACTTGCCTCAACAATATGGCTCCCGCAAAAAATTAAAAGTGGGAAAAAATTGAACTAGTTTCTATTATTATTATGAATTATTTTTGGTATGATTACGTGCGTTAATATTTTGTCTAGGGGTATTTTATCGCGGGGATATTTTATTAGCGATATTAACGCGTGTCATCGCTGGTATATTGCGTATATATTAATATTATTCACTATTTCGATTAGATATTTCATAGACATGAATAACCGAAATCTATAAACATAAAAAAAAATAACTTTATCGTAATTATATTCATTGTTTTGTTATTTATTTTGATACACCGAAGGCCGCGACGCAGTTAAGTAGTCTTGATTATTATTTTTAGTAGATTTCATAGAAATCTAACTATTGTATTGGTCCTCATGACGGAACTTTTAAAAAATTTTGCTGTATTTCGACTATACTCGTCGAGCTGAGTCGGAAAATGCATGTTGTTCAAAAGTTTATATATGTATGTATACATACATATATAAACTTTTGAACGATATGCATTTTCCGACTGTATGTACGACGTGTCAATTGGACGCTGCTTTGGGGCAACAGATAATTACGTTAAAAACTGTCTCGACGAGTGCAAATGCCGTGGATACAGAGGAGGACACTGCGGAAGCTTTCTGAACAACGTTTGCTGGTGTGAATAATAATTTTTGAAACACCATCCTGAATGATCAACGTCACGCGTCTCAAATAATTCTTCTTATTTTTTTATTTGAGCAACCAATCGTCAAAAATGGAATCAGCAATTCATTGATAATTTACAAGATATTCAATTTATGGAGAAATTATTATAAAAAGTTTAACGATATTATTGCAATATGAATTAATAATACAATTGACACGTGTGCTGTTTATTTACGTTGATCTTTTTTCAGTGAATTTATTGTTATCATATTCATGATGAAATCTACTTCCATTTCGGCTGCCGAATGGTCTTTTTTTTTTTTTTTAAATTACACGATTATTGTTATTTTTAAATTAATTACACTCATACATATCACTCTCTTTCTATCATCACTTTATTTCTGATAAGAAAACTTTAAAAACATCATTTTATTTGTCAAATGAACCGTTAAATTTATTATTTGATTACTTTTTAATAGTATTGTTTTTTGTTCACAAACAAAAGATTATTTACACTCTAAAAAATTTGCGGCGTGAACGCGGAGTAAATGAAGAGTGAATGATTTTTAATTGATTCACTCCCAGCGGGAGTGATATTTACTCCGCGAAGGAGTTAATTTTTATTAATAATAAAATTCACTCCGCATTCACTCCCAAAATAAATGAATTTAGAAATAAATAAATTTTTGTAAAGAAAATATTTTTATAAGACCTTTTTATATTTAATTATTAAAAATTTAATTTATTATTTTCAATAATATTTCATTTTAATTATTATTATAATGTTTTTATTTATTGCTTTTTATAAATTAATTATAATTAAAAATTGTCAAAAAAAAAATATATATATAATACGATATATATATATTAGACTGATTCAAAAAAATCGACTATTTTTTTTTTTTTCTTAAATATATCGAAAATATTGTTGGAATTGATGAAAAAAAAATCCTGTGAAAGTTACAGCCCTTAATATTAATATTAAAATGTCCCGCATGGTAAATTTCAATTTCCCGTATGATTAACATGGGAAAGCTTGTTTTTTTGAGTTTAGAATTTTATAACTCTTTAATCGTTTATCTAAAAAGCTAGACTAAATCTTTTTCTTGTGTAAAATTGAACGCTCTACAAAAAAGCTATCTAAGAATTTTTCGATAAACCAACGCGTTTTGAAGTTATTCAACTTTAAAATATAATTTATAATATTTTTTAATTTTTTGACGAAACTATCAAGTTTATCAAAAAATTTTGTCAAATTTTTTGTATTTTATATTTCTTTTGGTTTAACAGATCCTTTTATTTAACTGTCAAACTTCTAATACTATCGTATCTTAATTTTTCAATAAATTCAAATTATTTTTATTTTCAATTAAAAATTATTTATATTTTTTTTTTCCAAAACCGATTTGTACGCCAACCGCGTACAAATCGGTTCATTCATTCAAAAGTTATTGTGGTTTGAAAATTAAAAAAATAGTGTTCTATGAAACTTTTATCAGACTTTTGAGCTCAAAGAACTCAAAAGCATAGAGAAGGTATCTTTTTGAGCTTGGAGAGCTCAAAACAACACATAGATTGTATTTTTGAGCTCAAAGAGCTCAAAAACTTCGTAGGTGCAATTTTAAGCGCCCAGGTATTAACGGAATTAGCGGGAAGTTGCAGGGATGGCCTTTAGGGTCAACCGTTTCCCTAATTTTTTTTTTTTTAATTTCCTACCACATTACATTTTTTAAACTTTGATCTCAGATATCTTTGAAATGGTTAATGTAATCGCTTACACATATCAGATCTTTTTTGTAGATCATTCAATTTTCTACAAAAAAATGTATAAGGATTTGATTAAAAAATTGATCAATAGTTAGATATGATCTTTTTTATAAGAGACTAACAAAACATATAAAACTGTGATGAGGATAAGCTTTCTATCAATATTAAGAGCTCAAATTTAGTGAGCATTTTCTAGATGTGCCTGAGAACCAACTTTTCAATATTAGAAGTTAAAAAAAAAATAATCGATTTTTTTGACCCACCCTAATGTATACAGGGTGTCCCAAAAGTCACGGATGCCATTGTAGCATCTGATGAAAAAAATAATTCTGAGACGAAAACTCCTTAGCCATTTTTCAATTAACCGCATATATAATTAATTATTAATTAAAAATAACGTCTCTTTATTTGTTAGAGAGAGAGCGCCAGTGTCCAGTAAAGTATGTGCCAAACAAAGACACAACTAACTGTATGACTAACTAGTTTCTATAGCTAACGTAGTCACACATATTTACTTACACATTCACACGTGCAAGCGTCTTCGTTGGAATGCACTTGACTTGACACTAGCGCTCCCTCTCTAACGCATAAAAGGATGTTATTTTAATTAATAATTAATTATCTATGCGTCTGATTAAAAAATGGCTAAGCACTTTTCGTCTCAGAATTATTTTGTTTATCAGATGCTACAATGGCGTCCGTTACTTCTGGGACACTCTGTATAAGAAAAATATATCAAAAATTTATGTGGGTACTCAAATAAAAGCTCTTAACGAGTATAACATCGGAATGAGCTTATATCGTTAAAAACATTATTAGTTAACAAAATATATTATCATTCGTTAATTATTAATATTTTCATAAATATGTCCATTATGATTTTATACTCATCGAGACCTTTCATTCGAGTACCCACATGAATTTTTTCATATATCTTATATATATGATATTTATAAAATATATGAAAAGTGCATGTGGGTAGTCAAGGTCAACAACATTTTATTAATAAAAAATCTATTAAATAAACATTTTCCCGTGGACTGAATTGTGAATCTAAACCATTCTGGAATCCACCGGAAGACACACAAAAAATTTCATTGAAATCGGTCCAGCCGTTTAGGAGGAGTTCAGTGACAAACACACGCACAGAAGAAATATATATATATATATAAAGATTAATTTTGAGATTTTTTTTTTTTGTAGAACGAAAATTCATCCTTATTTTATTTATTTTAAAAACTCCGAACGCGGATGTTTTTCGAAATGAAATTCGAAATCACTCTAAAATCACTCCGCAAATAAAAACTCCGGATTCACTCCCTACGCGGAGTGATTAATTACTTCACTCCGGAACTCCGAGTGATGGGAGTGAAATTCACTCCCGATTCACTCCGGGTTTTTTACAGTTTAATAGTTTAAAATTTGATAGTAGTCATTCGACTGATTTGTACATTTAATTATAAATATTGATGAAGCTAAATTGGGGAATAAAGATTAATAATTCAATATTCATAGATTTGAAAATTATTTATTGCAATCACAACATACAAGTTGGATAAAAAAATACAACAATAAATTCACTAAAAAAAGATCAATGTAAATAAACAGCACACGTGTCAATTGTAATATTAATTCATATTGCGATAATATAGTTAAACTTTTTATAATAATTTCTCCATAAATCGAATATCTTGTAAATTATCGATGAATTGCTGATTCCATTTTTGACGGTTGGTTGCTCAAAAAAAAAAATAAGAAGAAATATTTGAGACGCGTGACGTTGATCAGCATGGTGTTTCAAAAATATTGGTCACACCAGCAAAAGTAGTTCAGAAAGCCTCCGCAGTGTCCTCCTCTGTATCCGCGGCGTATGCACTCGTCGAGACAGTTGCTGACGTGATTGAATAGTCCCGAAAAGCAGCGTCCAATTGACGAGTCAGCTTGGACTTCATTTTTTGGAGAAGAGAAGATCACCAAAAAAGTCAAGCAAATCAGCAGCAACATCGAACTGTAGCTTTTTGCCATTTTTAAAATTATTATTTACTTTTTATAACTTTATACTTCAAATCACAGAAGTTGACTGCGTATGTGCCTTCACTTTCGGTTTATATTCTTGCCTCAACAATATGACTACCGAAAAAAATTAAAAGTGGGAATAAATTGAACTAGTTTTTATAAGAGGAGCCTGGGGCACCACGGCTCCCTTAAGCCGATTTTTTCTTTTTGTGGCTTTTAACCATAAAGTTTATTTATTTTCCATCTATTTCGAAAAATTATTTCCATCTATGTCGAAATTTCGCAAAAAATCGAAAAAAAAATTTTTTTTTCTGGGGCACGACGGCCCCCTCCCCAAAAAATCATATAAAAAAAAATTTATTTTTACTCAAAGTATTACCATCAAAATCTTGAGATTCCCCTCCTAGAAAACGGCGACGAGGGAAAAAAAAACGGCGTTGAAAAAAAAAACATTTAAAATATAAAAATGATGATTGCCATTGTCTTTATTGCTATGGACTTTCCTCAGAGTCCTCAGAGTCATGGATTCAGTGTAGAAATTGTAATAAATGGTCTTATGATTATTGCACAGGTATTGGCAAAGATTATTCTGACGAATATGTCTGTGATCATACGTATATTCAGTAAAATATCTCAATGTGATTTCCTAATCATCGAACATTTATATTTCATGTTTTATTCAAAGTTTAATTTTTGTTAATGTCTTAAAAAATTATTATAAATTTCATTTTTAAGCTGTTAATTAGTTTCAAATAGATAATAGTTAAAAATATAATTAATTTCTTTTATTACACTCAGAGGTTTTAAACCCACGTACAAGAATAAATATCGATGTTATTTAACAATGAATTGGTTACATTAGTTTACATTGATTGAAATCACAGGTTGAGCTTTTAAAATACGTAATATCTTGAACCAGACCCTTTTTTTTTTTTTCATTTTTATCTAGTCAAAATTAGAAATATGAATTGCGTAAAGTAAGACATCCTTGGAGGAATTCAAATAAATTTTTGAGATTAGCTTTCTGTCTGGTGCAGAGGATACCGTGATCAATAATTAATAATATAATTATTACTATTTTAATTTCAAAAATTTGTGTTTTCAATTTTTTATAAGCTATATAATTCAACTTTTCATTAAATTTTTCAGTTTAATTAAATTCATTCTGATTCATTGACCTGAAAAAGCCTAAAATAATGAATTCTTTAAATTTGTCATTTTTTCTCGAGTGATCCATTATGCCCCACGTATCACAGACTGGCCCGAAATACCATAAAAACATCATAAAGGTCATAACTTGACGGAAAATGGAAAAAAAAATTTTTACCTAATTAATGAGAGGGGCCGTTATGCCAGGAACTGTCGTGTACCACACAGTAAAAAAATTTTCGTAAAATTTAACATAAAATTTTGTGTAGATGATTTTTTTACACAAAATTTATGTTAATTCTACACATACTGTTTGTATTAATGAAATCAACATAATTCTGTGTTAAAAGTAACACAAAAATATGTTAAAACATTCATTGGCTGATTCTCGGATTTCTACACACTTAAATGTTATCCATAACACAAATAAAGTGTTGATTGTAACTTTTTCTTTGTGTTACTCAGATCAACTGTCAAATATGTGAGTTTTACTAATAATTTAAATATATCCATATATTTTGTGATTAAAAAAAATACATGAGCAATTGAAAATAATAAATTAAAGGAAAAATGCACATGTAGAAAATTAAAAAAACTGTAAGTTTATTTTCTAATAATTTATTAATTTCAATTATTTATTTTTTTGTCTAATTCAAAAAAATAAATGAAAATTAAGTTAGCCGACATCTGAAAATTTTTACAATTTTTTTTTAATGAAAAATTATTACAAAAATTAAAAAAAAAATTTCACTTGTAGAAAATTTGAAGAATTATTCGTGTAATTTTTTAAGTATTTTTAACTTGTAAATAATTTGTCAAAAAATCAACATGTCTGCTAGATTCATAATCATAAAATTTATAATTTTTCTTATTTTATTTATTTCCTCATAATTTAAAATTTATTCTGTCTTCTAGATTCACACTAGAAAGGACATTAACCTTGTAATGAATTTTAAGGTTACAATTCTGTTATCGGATGTTTTAATATAAATTACCCTTTATTTACTTAGTTTTTAATTGCTATACACTACAATTGTATATTTATTAGCTGCATTTAAGTATTTTACGTAATGACACAAATCAAAATCCACCAAATTAAAATGACGTTGAGGCTATCACATTTACATGTCTATCTTGTGTGGCATACGTGACTATATATGAAGAATTCTTTAACATAAATTTTGTGTTGGTTGGCCAGTAACATTAAAAAAGTGTAGTTTTACTTTGAATTAACACTTGAGTGTGTTAAAAAATGGATGGATTGATCAATACAAACCGTTTGTGTAGAATTAACATAAATTTTATGTAAAAAAAACATCTACACAAAATTTTATGTTAAATTTTACGAAAATTTTTTTACTGTGCATTCTCTCCAGTATGACTCAATTTTTTGTAAAATTTTTCAGTTCAATTAAATTTTTTCTGAATCATTTTACCACAAATTTATCACAATTCAAAAAAAACAAAATTTTTTTTTCGTTACAATTTTTTTTTTCGAGTGGTACATTATGCCCCACATATCACATATTGGCCCAAAATATCATAAAAACATAACAGAGGTCGTAACTTGAGGGAAATTAAAAAAAAAATTTTTACCTAATTTTTGAGGGGGGCCGTCATGCCCCAGGGGGCCTTCGTGCCCCAGGTTCCCCTATTATTATGAATTATGTTTTAGTATGATCATGTGCGTTAATATTTTGTCTGGGGATATTTTATTAGGGATATTAACGCGTGTTATCGCTGGTATATTGCGTATGTATTTATATTATTCACTATTTCGATTAGATATTTCATAGACATGAATAACCGAAATCTATAAACAAAAAAAATAACTTTATCTTAATTATGTTCATTGTTTTACATTGTATTATTTTTTGAAACTACACGATTATTGTTATTATACTGATAGAAAGATTTATTTGTATTAAATAATATTTGTTAATAGTTAACAAATGATTTATTAGAGACCACTTTTTAGTATTAAACAAATATTTCTTAGTATTTAAAATGATTTATTTGTATTTAATAAATCTGATGTTCATTTATTAAATATTAATAAATCTTTTTAAATAGTAAGAAATATTTTTTAAGAATTAACAAATGGCTTCTAATAAATGATTTGTTAAATATTAACAAACGTTTTTAACTATAAACGAATCTTTCTATCAGTCTATTAAATTAATTACACTCATACATATCGCTCTCCTTCTATCTTCACTTTATTTCTGATAAGAAAACTTTAAAAACATCATTTTAATTGTTGAATGAGTCGCTAAATTTATTGTTTAATTACTTTTTAATAGTTTTGTTTTTTGCTCGAAGACAAAGAATTTTTCATTTATAATAATAATAGTAATAAAAAATTTATCTATTTTAAGAATTGAAAAGATAAATAAAAAATTTTTTGGTCATAAATTTTATGCTTTAAAAAACAAATCACTATATTTGAAATTACATTTATATAATATAACTTTAATAATTTTGTTATAGGATCAAAATATTTTTTTGTCAAAATTTTTTTTTTTATAAGAAAAAATTAAGCTGATACAAAAAAAATTATTTTTAAGCGTTAGACCATTTTAAATCAAGCAACAATTTTTTAACCGAGAAATTGTTTTTGTTTTAACTAAATTTTACTCAATTCCAAAACTATTCAATTTTTTGGTTTTAATAAAATCAACTTTTTCTGTCTATTTTTTTTTTTGTATATAAAATTCACAAAATTTAATAATAAGTTTCTTTCAGTGCTTACAGAAGATAAAATACAAATGATAAATATATATTTATATATAAATTCAATTTATAATAAGAAATAATTATTGTTGATAAATCAACAAGTATTAATAGTTTAAAATTTGATAGTAGTCATTCGACTGATTTGTACGTTTAATTATAAATATTGATGGAGCTAAATTGGGAAAAAGATTAATAATTCAATATTTATAGATTTGAAAATTATTTATTGCAATCACAACATACAGGTTGGATAAAAAAATACAACAATAAATTCACTGAAAAACGATCAACGTAAATAAACAGCACACGTGTCAATTGTATTATTAATTCATATTGCGATAATATAGTTAAACTTTTATAATAATTTATCCATAAATTGAATATCTTGTAAATTATTGATGAATTGCTGATTCCATTTTTGACGGTTGGTTGCTCAAAAAAAAATAAAAAGAAATATTTGAAACACGTGACGTTGATCAATCAGGATTGTGTTTCAAAAATTATTGATCACACCAGCAAACGTGGTTGAACAAGGATCCGCAGTGTCCTCCTTTGTATCCGCGGCTTTTGCACTCGCCGGGACAGTCGCTGTAGTAATTAACTTTTATCGGAGAGCAGTGTCCAATTGACACGTCAGCTTGGACTTCATTTTTGAGAAAGAGACGATCACCAAAAAAGTCAAGCAAACCAGCAGCAACATCGAACTGTAGCTTTTTGCCATTTTTAAAATTATTATTTACTTTTTATAACTTTATACTTCAAATCACAGAAGTTGACTGCGTATGTGCCATTTACTTTCGGTTTATATACTTGCCTCAACAATATGGCTTCCGCAAAAAATTAAAAGTGGGAAAAAATTGAACTAGTTTCTATTATTATTATGAATTATTTTTGGTATGATTACGTGCGTTAATATTTTGTCTAGGGGTATTTTATTAGCGATATTAACGCGTGTCATCGCCGGTATATTGCGTATATATTAATATTATTTACTATTTCGATTAGATATTTCATAGACATGAATAACCGAAATCTATAAACATAAAAAAAAATAACTTTATCGTTATTATATTCATTGTTTTGTTATTTATTTTGATACACCGAAGGCCGCGACGCAGTTAAGTAGTCTTGATTATTATTTTTAGTAGATTTCATAGAAATCTAACTATTGTATTGGTCCTCATGACGGAACTTTTCAAAAAAAATTTTGCTGTATTTCGACTATACTCGTCGAGCTGAGTCGGAAAATGCATGTTGTTCAAAAGTTTATATATGTATGTATACATACATATATAAACTTTTGAACGATATGCATTTTCCGACTGTATGTACGACGTGTCAATTGGACGCTGCTTTGGGGCAACAGATAATTACGTTAAAATTGTCTCGACGAGTGCAAATGCCGTGGATACAGAGGAGGACACTGCGGAAGCTTTCTGAACAACGTTTGCTGGTGTGAATAATAATTTTTGAAACACCATCCTGAATGATCAACGTCACGCGTCTCAAATAATTCTTCTTATTTTTTTATTTGAGCAACCAATCGTCAAAAATGGAATCAGCAATTCATTGATAATTTACAAGATATTCAATTTATGGAGAAATTATTATAAAAAGTTTAACGATATTATTGCAATATGAATTAATAATACAATTGACACGTGTGCTGTTTATTTACGTTGATCTTTTTTCAGTGAATTTATTGTTATCATATTCATGATGAAATCTACTTCCATTTCGGCTGCCGAATGGTCTTTTTTTTTTTTTTTTTTAAATTACACGATTATTGTTATTATTAAATTAATTACACTCATACATATCACTCTCTTTCTATCATCACTTTATTTCTGATAAGAAAACTTTAAAAACATCATTTTATTTGTCAAATGAACCGTTAAATTTATTATTTGATTACTTTTTAATAGTATTGTTTTTTGTTCAAAAACAAAAGATTATTTACACTGTAAAAAATTTGCGGAGTGAACGCGGAGTAAATGAAGAGTGAATGATTTTTAATTGATTCACTCCCAGCGGGAGTGATATTTACTCCGCGAAGGAGTTAATTTTTATTAATAATAAAATTCACTCCGCATTCACTCCCAAAATAAATGAATTTAGAAATAAATAAATTTTTGTAAAGAAAATATTTTTATAAGACCTTTTTATATTTAATTATTAAAAATTTAATTTATTATTTTCAATAATATTTCATTTTAATTATTATTATAATGTTTTTATTTATTGCTTTTTATAAATTAATTATAATTAAAAATTGTCAAAAAAAAAATATATATATATAATACGATATATATATTAGACTGATTCAAAAAAATCGACTATTTTTTTTTTTTCTTAAATATATCGAAAATATTGTTGGAAATGATGAAAAAAAAATCCTGTGAAAGTTACAGCCCTTAATATTAATATTAAAATGTCCCGCATGGTAAATTTCAATTTCCCGTATGATTAACATGGGAAAGCTTGTTTTTTTGAGTTTAGAATTTTATAACTCTTTAATCGTTTATCTAAAAAGCTAGACTAAATCTTTTTCTTGTGTAAAATTGAACGCTCTACAAAAAAGCTATCTAAGAATTTTTCGATAAACCAACGCGTTTTGAAGTTATTCAACTTTAAAATATAATTTATAATATTTTTTAATTTTTTGACGAAACTATCAAGTTTATCAAAAAATTTTATCAAATTTTTTGTATTTTATATTTCTTTTGGTTTAACAGATCCTTTTATTTAACTGTCAAACTTCTAATACTATCGTATCTTAATTTTTCAATAAATTCAAATTATTTTTATTTTCAATTAAAAATTATTTATATTTTTTTTTTCCAAAACCGATTTGTACGCCAACCGCGTACAAATCGGTTCATTCATTCAAAAGTTATTGTGGTTTGAAAATTAAAAAAATAGTGTTCTATGAAACTTTTATCAGACTTTTGAGCTCAAAGAACTCAAAAGCATAGAGAAGGTATCTTTTTGAGCTTGGAGAGCTCAAAACAACACATAGATTGTATTTTTGAGCTCAAAGAGCTCAAAAACTTCGTAGGTGCAATTTTAAGCGCCCAGGTATTAACGGAATTAGCGGGAAGTTGCAGGGATGGCCTTTAGGGTCAACCGTTTCCCTAATTTTTTTTTTTTTAATTTCCTACCACATTACATTTTTTAAACTTTGATCTCAGATATCTTTGAAATGGTTAATGTAATCGCTTACACATATCAGATCTTTTTTGTAGATCATTCAATTTTCTACAAAAAAATGTATAAGGATTTGATTAAAAAATTGATCAATAGTGAGATATGATCTTTTTTATAAGAGACTAACAAAACATATAAAACTGTGATGAGGATAAGCTTTCTATCAATATTAAGAGCTCAAATTTAGTGAGCATTTTCTAGAGGTGCCTGAGAACCAACTTTTCAATATTAGAAGTTAAAAAAAAAATAATCGATTTTTTTGACCCACCCTAATGTATACAGGGTGTCCCAATAGTCACGGATGCCATTGTAGCATCTGATGAAAAAAATAATTCTGAGACGAAAACTCCTTAGCCATTTTTCAATTAACCGCATATATAATTAATTATTAATTAAAAATAACGTCTCTTTATTTGTTAGAGAGAGAGCGCCAGTGTCCAGTAAAGTATGTGCCAAACAAAGACACAACTAACTGTATGACTAACTAGTTTCTATAGCTAACGTAGTCACACATATTTACTTACACATTCACACGTGCAAGCGTCTTCGTTGGAATGCACTTGACTTGACACTAGCGCTCCCTCTCTAACGCATAAAAGGATGTTATTTTAATTAATAATTAATTATCTATGCGTCTGATTAAAAAATGGCTAAGCACTTTTCGTCTCAGAATTATTTTGTTTATCAGATGCTACAATGGCGTCCGTTACTTCTGGGACACTCGGTATAAGAAAAATATATCAAAAATTCATGTGGGTACTCAAATAAAAGCTCTTAATGAGTATAACATCGGAATGAGCTTATATCGTTAAAAACATTATTAGTTAACAAAATATATTATCATTCGTTAATTATTAATATTTCCATAAATATGTCCATTATGATTTTATACTCATCGAGACCTTTCATTCGAGTACCCACATGAATTTTTTCATACATCTTATATATATGATATTTATAAAATATATGAAAAGTGCATGTGGGTAGTCAAGGTCAACAACAATTTATTAATAAAAAATCTATTAAATAAACATTTTCCCGTGGACTGAATTGTGAATCTAAACCATTCTGGAATCCACCGGAAGACACACAAAAAATTTCATTGAAATCGGTCCAGCCGTTTAGGAGGAGTTCAGTGACAAACACACGCACAGAAGAAATATATATATATATATAAAGATTAATTTTGAGATTTTTTTTTTTTTTGTAGAACGAAAATTCATCATTTTATTTATTTTAAAAACTCCGAACGCGGATGTTTTTCGAAATGAAATTCGAAATCACTCTGAAATCACTCCGCAAATAAAAACTCCGGATTCACTCCCTACGCGGAGTGATTAATTACTTCACTCCGGAACTCCGAGTGATGGGAGTGAAATTCATTCCCGATTCACTCCGGGTTTTTTACAGTTTAATAGTTTAAAATTTGATAGTAGTCATTCGACTGATTTGTACATTTAATTATAAATATTGATGAAGCTAAATTGGGGAATAAAGATTAATAATTCAATATTCATAGATTTGAAAATTATTTATTGCAATCACAACATACAAGTTGGATAAAAAAATACAACAATAAATTCACTAAAAAAAGATCAATGTAAATAAACAGCACACGTGTCAATTGTAATATTAATTCATATTGCGATAATATAGTTAAACTTTTTATAATAATTTCTCCATAAATTGAATATCTTGTAAATTATCGATGAATTGCTGATTCCATTTTTGACGGTTGGTTGCTCAAAAAAAAAAAAATAAGAAGAAATATTTGAAACACGTGACGTTGATCAATCAGGATGGTGTTTCAAAAATTATTGATCACACCAGCAAACGTGGTTGAACAAGGATCCGCAGTGTCCTCCTTTGTATCCGCGGCTTTTGCACTCGCCGGGACAGTCGCTGTAGTAATTAACTTTTATCGGAGAGCAGTGTCCAATTGACACGTCAGCTTGGACTTCATTTTTTGGAGAAGAGACGATCACCAAAAAAGTCAAGCAAACCAGCAGCAACATCGAACTGTAGCTTTTTGCCATTTTTAAAATTATTATTTACTTTTTATAACTTTATACTTCAAATCACAGAAGTTGACTGCGTATGTGCCATTTACTTTCGGTTTATATACTTGCCTCAACAATATGGCTTCCGCAAAAAATTAAAAGTGGGAAAAAATTGAACTAGTTTCTATTATTATTATGAATTATTTTTGGTATGATTACGTGCGTTAATATTTTGTCTGGGGGTATTTTATCGCGGGGATATTTTATTAGCGATATTAACGCGTGTCACCGCTGATATTTTGCGTATATATTTATATTATTCACTTTTTCGATTTAATATTTCATAGACATGAATAACCGAAATCTATAAACAAAAAAAATAACTTTATCGTAATTATGTTCATTGTTTTGTTATTTCTTTTGATACACCGAAGGCCACGACGCAGTTTAGTAGTCTTGATTATTATTTTTTGAAATTACACTGTAAAAAATTTGCGGAGTGAATGCGGAGTGAATGATTTTTAATTGATTCACCCCCAGCGGGAGTGATATTTACTCCGAGAAGGAGTTTATTTTTATCAATAATAAAATTCACTCCGCAATCACTCCCAAAATAAATGAATTTAGAAATAAATAAATTTTTGTAAAGAAAATATTTTTATAAACCCTTTTTATATTTAATTATTAAAAATTTAATTCATTATTTTTAATAATATTTCATTTTAATTATTATTATAATGTTTTTATTTATTTTTTTTTATTAATTAATTATAATTAAAAATTGTGAAAAAAAAAATATTTATATATATATATATATATATATATATATATATATATATATATATATATATATATATATATATATATATATATATATATATATTAGGGTGGTCGTTAAATATTAAATTTTTTGCGGCGCCCCCTAAAAAGCTTCTTTTTAATGAGAAAACACTGGGAAAATTGTTTTTTTTTTTTTTTTAATTCAAAACAACACGTGCCTCTACACGATCTAAGTTAATTTTTGGGTATTATCATCTTTTTGGGGAATTTTTCAGGAAAAATACAATTTTATTCGAAATATAAAAAATTATAGAACTCAAATCGATAAAAATAACAATATTTGATCAAAATAACAATAAACAAAAATCCAAATTTAAAAATTTTCCCAGTTGATTTTGGTCTATTAAAGGGAACGGGTGGTCTAGCGGTCTAAAATTTAAGCTATTTTAAAAATTTTATTTCTATATGAAGGTAATGACTAATCCTTTCAAATTTTTTTTACACTTATTCTATTACTTATCAACTACACAAAAATGAAAACTAAGACAAAAAAAAATTTTTTTTTAAATTAAGAAATGGCGCTGAAGTTCGCCTCTCCAAAGAAAATGGACCTGACTGGTGGGGGTTGATTGATCTTTACCTCTGATTGGAAATAAAAAGAAATGACGCATTTTCAATTAGTATAAGTATAGTTATCGCAGGAACTAGAATGAAAAGAAAAAAATATTTGAAAAAATGGCGCGTATTTAAAAGTATTTTCTAAAAACGAGTTTCAGATTTGTATTTTCTGAGAACGAGTTTCAGATTTGTACTATTAACTACGCGCCACATATATATATATATATATATATACTAGCGGACCCGACAGACGTCATGTACATACGTCTTAAATTTAAAAATTTTAGGAATGAGCTTGTACAGTTAAAAACATCATTAGTTAACAATATGCAATGGGCATTCTTCAATAATTAACATTTTCGTAAATATAAGCCCATTCTGATTTTATACTCATCAAGAGCTTTCATTTGAGTACTCACATGCATTTTTGACATATTTCATATATTTATATATTTCACAAATACCATATATACAAAATATATAGAAAATGTTATGTGGGTACTCAAATGAAAGAACTCGATGAGTGTAACATCGGGATGAGCTTATATCTTTCAAAACTTCAATAATTAAGAAATGACATTGTATCTTGTCAACTAATTATATTTTTAAAGATATAATCTCATCCCGATGTAACACTCATCAAGACCTTTCATTTGAGTACCCACATCAATTTTTCATATATTTTATATATATGATATTTATAAAATATATGAAAAGTGCATGTGGGTAGTCAATGTCAACAACAATTTATAAATAAAAAATCTATTAAATAAACATTTTCTCGTGGACTGAATTGTGAATCTAAACCATTCTGGAATCCACCGGAGGACACAAAAAAAATTTCATTAAAATCGGTCCAGCCGTTTAGAGTTCAGTGACAAACACACGCACAGAAGAAATATATATATAAAGTTTAATTTTGAGATTTTTTTGTAGAACGAAAATTCATCCTTATTTTATTTATTTCAAAAACTCCGAACGCGGATGTTTTTCCGAGTGAAATTCGAAATCACTCTGAAATCACTCCGCAAGTAAAAACTCCGGATTCACTCCCTACGCGAAGTGATTAATTACTTCACTCCGGAACTCCGAGTGATGGGAGTGAAATGGGAGTGAAATTCACTCCTGATTCAATCCGGATTTTTTACAGTGTAATAGTTTAAAATTTGATAGTAGTCATTCGACTGATTTGTACATTTAATTATAAATATTGATGAAACTAAATTGGGAAAAAAAAAAAAATAATTCAATATTCATAGATTTGAAAATTATCTATTGCAATCACAACATACAAGTTGGATAAAAAAATACAACAATAAATTTACTGAAAAAAGATCAATGTAAATAAACAGCACACGTGTCAATTGTATTATTAATTCATATTGCGATAATATAGTTAAATTTTTTATAATAATTTCTCCTTAAATTGAATATCTTGTAAATTATCGATGAATTGCTGATCCCATTTTTGACGGTTGGTTGCTCAGAAAAAAAAAATAAGAAGAAATATTTGAGACGCGTTTCGTTGATCAATCAGGATGGTGTTTCAAAAATATTTTTCACACCAGCAATAAAGGTTCAGAAAGCCTCCGCAGTGTCCTCCAGTGAATCCGCGGCGTATGCACTCTCCGTAACAGTCGTCGATGTAATTAAATATTCCCCAAAAGCAGTGTCCAATCATCGAGTTAGCTTGGACTTCATTTTTTGGAGAAGAGACGATCACCAAAAAAGTCAAGCAAATCAGCAGCAACATCGAACTGTAGCTTTTTGCCATTTTTAAAATTATTATTTACTTTTTATAACTTTATACTTCAAATCACAGAAGTTGACTGCGTATGTGCCTTCACTTTCGGTTTATATACTTGCCTCAACAATATGGCTACCGAAAAAAATTAAAAGTGGGAAAAAATTGAACTAGTTTCTATTATTCTATTACACAGCCCCTGTCAAAAGCGGAACTCAAAATTCCAATTTTAAAAGGTTCTCCACGGGAGTTACATTGTGGCACACCTTAATATATATATATTTATTTATATATATATATATATATATATATATATATATATATATATATATATATATATATATATATATATATATCGGATATAACGCGGCTTGTCACAACGATAGCGTCGCCAATTTACAACGGATCTTTACCAAACTCAACATACTTATTCTCCAGATAAATACCAAAGTCAAGTTCGAAGGTGAGCTTAATCGGTCAAGTAATTTAGAAATACCAGGATTTTAAAATTTTGAAAATCATAAAAATTCATATTTCTTCACTTTCTTACTCGAATAAATTTTGAATGGGATAACTTATTGAAATTCTGTAAAATGCATCTAAAAGCTCTTTAAATAAGCTTTGATCTAATTACCATATCATATGTGTAGTTGTAGAATTTTTTAGAAATGCCAGGATTTAAAAATTTTCAAATTTATAAAAATTCATATTTTTTCACTTTTTAACCCGAATAACTTCGGAATGGGATCACTTATTGAATCTCTGTAAATTGCATCTGAAAGTTTTTTAAATAAGCTTCAATTTGAGTACCATATCATAAGTGTAGTCTTAAAATTATGTCCTATTCCGCTATGCCAATTATGAAATTTGCTATTGCACTGGTTTTAAAATTCTTCCGTCGATATATATTTTTTTGTCGATTGCATAGAAGTTAAAAACCCTAGTTTTGTATACAATCGTCGTTCTATTTTTTTTCTAATCACGATGAAATCTACTTCCGTTCCGGCTAAATTACACGATTATTGTTATTATTAAATTAATTACACTTATACATATCGTTCTCTTTCCATATTTTACTTTATGTCTGATAAGATAACATTAAAAACATCATTTTAATTGTCAAATGAACCGTTAAATTTATTATTTGATTACTTTTTAATAGTTTTGTTTTTTGCTCACAATCAAGAGATTCTTTATTATAATAATAATAATAATTTACTATTTTTTCCGAAGATCGGTGTTTTTACTAATTGAAGAGTTCTGTATTTCAAAGTCATTATCCCCCATCCAAATTGATGTTAGACTAATTGTAAATTTTACATTGAATTTTTATTTATTAAATTTATTTTCACCACTTTTATTGTCGGTATGAGCATTCAATACCATCTTCGGGTGAATATATCTAATAATTAAAAATTTTTTATTTTTAATTAAGATTAAGCAAAGAAGTTAATTTTTGTTTTTTTTTTTTTTTTTTTTACCATTCTTGGTCTGAGCATTTTCCGAGTTATTTTTTCGGTGACCGGAAAAGTTTCACTTAGTGAAACTGAGTAAAAAATTAACTTCCTTGCCTAATCTTAATTAAAAATAAAAAATTTTTAATTATTAGATATATTCACCCGAAGATGGTATTGAATGCTTATATCGACAATAAATGTGGTGGAAATAAATTTAATAAATAAAAATTTAATGTAAAATTTAAAATTAGTCTAACATCAATTTGGATCGGGGATAATGGCTTTGAAATGTAGAACTCTTTAATTAATAATAATAATAATAGTAATCAAAATTCATCTATTCTAAGAATTAACAATATAAATCAAATATTTTTTCGTCATAAACTTTATGCTATAAAAAAAATCACGATATTTGAAATTGAATTTTTATAATAAAACTTTAATAAGTTAGTTGTTGGATCAAAATATTTTTTTTGGGTTAAATTTTTTTTTTTATTAGAAAATATTAAGCTGATACACAGAAAAAAAGGTTCACTTGAGCCGAGAAAATATCTTTCTTTCTAATTATTTTCTTGAGCGAAAAAAAATTTTTTTTTTTTTTAATTAGAAATTTCACTTATTCCAACGAAATTAATTCTCTTGCTTCAAGAAATACGTATCTTGATCCAAGAAAATTTATTTAAGTCAAGAAAATCTTGTTGTTTTGAGAAAATTCAGCCTCTTGATCCAAAAAATTTAGTTCTTAATAGAAGTAAAGTTTCTTGTCTTGAGAAAATTTCTCTCTTACTCCAAAAAATTAAATATGAAGATAGAATTAAATTTTTATTAATATTTTTATTGATTAACATGTCAACTGGAAAGATCAAATAATATTGAATCATTTTTTTTCATTTAGTATGTAAATTGTACGCTAAAATAATATAAAGTGGGTATCAAATATTCAAGAGAAAAATTTTCTCAAGGTGAGAAAATTTTTTTCTTAGCTAAAGTAGGTAGCGCTGCTTCCCTAAAGTATCTAAAAATCTTAATCAAATATAATAATTTATTGTATCAAGTATTTATGATAATTTGAATTAAGAAAAAATTACTTCCACCAAGAATAGAATTTCATTAAAATTTTTACTTCGGCCAACACAACTTCGGTCTTCTTTCGGGTAGCCAAAAATTTTTTTGAACTAAGAATTTTGTTCTCTTGTCAAGAAATTTTTCTTTCTGTGTAGAAAAAAAATTTTATTTTTAAGCATTAGATCATTTTAAATCAAGCAAAAAATTTTTTTAACTAAGAAATTATTTTTCTTTCAACTAAATTTTACTCAATTAAAAAATTCTTCAAAACAATTATATTAATTAAAAATTTTTTCTCTTTAATAAAATCAATTTTTCTACGCTTCATAGCGCGAAGCGCGCGAGGTTGTGCTTTATACTCGACTCGTCAAGGTCAAGCAATTTTGTGATCTTTAAATGTCTCTATCACAACTATATTACACTTATACAATAATATAAGTAGATTCTAAAATCATTTCATGTAGCTTTTTTGAAAAAAAAACGTTTTGAAAAAAATTTTACGTGGACGTCCGGATGTCACCTCATTTTGGATGTACCAACGATTACTCCCGAACAAATTGATATTTCAAGACCGGACTTTTTTTATTAGTTTAAGAATGCGATGAACTGGGTCCATATTTCATATCAGTAGCCTAGTTTACGTATTTTTTTTAAAATTGAATTTTTATTAAAATTCATTACGATACAATCGTACAAAGACAAACAAATTTTTCTTATTTGTCACGTGAAAACTATGGCGCCACTTGATCAAGCTAGATTTTTTTAGACTGCGTGCGCATATGACAAAAAAAGGGCGCTGATATTTAAAAAAAAAATACTCTGTAAGAAATTACTTAATTATAATTTTTTTTTTTTTTATCAATTACACAATTTTTTTTTCTTAAAAAATGGATGAGAGTTATGAGGCATGTACTTTTGGATTTTCCAAACTTTTTTTATCTGTCTTTTTTTGTAAAAAAAATTTAATAATAAGTTGTTAAACTAAAAATAATCGAATTTTGTTGACTCGATTATTTTCTTTCACCATTATAGGCAAGCATTTAGGATCTTCAGCAGCCTTTCGAGATTAGAGAAACTCCCTTGGTACTTCCTCACGCGAGAGTTCACGTCTTCGGATTCTCAAAATAAATGCCCGGTGTGTTAAATCATAGGGGAGTTGAACGGTTCGATTGTTTATAGTTATTGTTTTCTATTTTGGTCGGTCGAAAGACCAGTAGCTGATTTACGGGCGACAAGAATAAAAAAGTATTTGTCAAGATGGATATCGAGTGTAGGAGGTGTAGGGGCGCTATCAGATTTTCTTTGGAGATGCAAGGGGAAGGGTCAATTGGGTACTTTAATCGGGGCAAGTGGTAACTGGTAGCAAGTTGGAAGCTATCCACCAAAATTTACCGTTTAACGTTTGGAACTCGATCTTGCTTAGCGTTAACGCCTCCGGGAGTCCTACTACTATATCTATATTTTTCATAAATTCCCTTTTTGCCGGATCGCATATGACTATGACGCATCATCAGCTCGATAGAGGTAACACGAGCGAAGATAAATGGCCGCGGATGATTGTTAATACTCTTGAATGTATAAATTTAACATAACAGGGCTATAATATCATGAAGCGTGTGCATGAAAAAAAAAAAAAAAAAAAAAAAAACATTAAATAGTTAAAGTGAAGATTTTTCTTTAAAATTTTACTAAATTGATCCTACAATTTGCGGAGAGTTCCAAATTTTTTTTCTCCTAGAAATTTATAGGTTTTATTAGAGTTTTTTGAATTTTTAAACCTTCTAGCTAGATCATCGATCGGAATTTGTATTTTTAAGGACGTTTCGAGAAAAAACCGTTTTCTTAAAATTTTTTTGAAAGTTTGAATACTTGAAGGATTTAGTTCTATTTAATAAGATTTAGTAACAGAAAAAATTATATTATTGTGAAAAAAAATATATTTAGGTAGAAATTACCATAAAAAAATCTAATTGAATTTTATAACAAAAATGTGAAGCAAAAGTTTCATTTTATAATTCAGTTTCTGAAATTTAACTCTCTTGCAGTGAGACAATTTAGCTATCATGCGCCATCTACCGGAGATTTTTAAGACTATCATTAATAAATTAATAAAAAAATTATATACAATGACAGACGGATTTAGTTCTATTTAATAAGATTTAGTAACATATACTAAATGATTTAGTAACAAAACTTTCATTACCAAATATTTAGTAATAGGTACTAAATCATTTATTAAACCCCATTTAGTTCCACCAAATAAATATTTAGTAGTATTTAACAACTGAAAATAATTAAAATAAATAATTTTAAGTAAAAATATAAGGTATTTTAAAGAAAAGAATCTCATTAAATTATATTTTTTTGTTTGAGACATTCATAAAATTAAAAATTAAACAAGTTTTTACCATATCAAAAATAGACAAATTGCAAAATGTAAACTAAACTCCACTGAGAAAAGACATAAATAGAAGCCATTTATTGGGAGTATGTGTGTTTTCAAAGGTTTGATAAATCTCCCAAAATCGAGCTAAATAAAATAATCTAAGTCAGTGAATAGGTTATGTATCACATAAACATTGGAATTAAAGCATAGCCATCTACCGACAATTCTTACCAAAGAAATATTTAGTATCTGTTACTAAATATTATTTGGTGGAGAAATAAATATTTATTTCCATGTAATAAGGCTTTGCTCATGTAAAGAAATCATTTGTTAAACTGTAACGAATAATATTGATGGATACAAAATATTTGTTTCTCTCAAATAAATAACAGTCGACGCTCTCTGTATTGGACCTCTCTGTATTTGACCACATTGTTCCTCTGTATTTGACGATTTTACACAGATCTTATGGACAAGGACGAGTCAAGTATAGAGAATGGTCCTGTACGGGCGAGTCAAATACAGAGAGCGTTGACTGTAAATAAAAATTTTGTTACTAAATCAGTTTAGTACTCCGTACTAAATCCTTCTATCCTTGCGGCACTAAATTTAGAAATATTAGCATTTAAAATTTGTATATTTTACATACAAAGCCTATGCTGACCGACGTTCAAGCGAACGTTTTATTTAATATCAATCGTACTTTCCTTAATATTGTTTTAAAAAACTGAGAATCATTAATTGAAAATATAACAAGTATTTATCATCAAAAATAACATAAACGAGCGGCATTTATTTTTTCATACAAAATGTTTGAAGTTAGTGACTTTTGATATTTTATGTAGGCGGAAGTAATAAGAGCGATAGTCTGTAAAGAGAGGCAACACTAGTGCGTGAGAAAGAAACCAATACTCATAACCTATTGGTGTCTTTTTCTTGTCTGGGAACGTCCTTAATTTAATTTCTACGTAAAATTTTCTTGTAAAATAAATTTGGTTACAAGATTTAAGGTTTAAGATACTTTTCGAAAGAACGGAATATTTTCCTCATTTTTGAGTATACACAGTAAACAATTTTGCGTCATTGCATCTAAAAATTTTTATACTAAATATTTAACACTTTTTTGTGTTGATTTAACAGAATAAGCGTTAAGTTTACATATAAAAGTGTTAAATATTTAACACAAAAAATTTTTACGCAAAGACGCAAAATTTTTTACTGTGTATTAAACGGCACTTTAAATATTTTAATTAAAATCTTTTTATTTACAAAAATTACAGTACAAAGTTAAAGCAGATAAACCCGATTGTTTACGAGTGAAGCGAGGTTTAATAGTCCTTTGGTCTTGGACCCTAAAGCTTACTGGAGCTTGAATAAACCTAAACACTGTCTCAAATTCCTTGTCTAAAGTTGGATCTAACGTCTATGTTGTCTATTGGTTGTTGTATAAATTTATAGAATGCGAGTTAGAGAATGAGTGTGTATGTTGATGTGATTTCTCAATGCATACAAGTTGGGAAGTACGGGGTGAACCCTTTTCTCCTGCTCAGTAGACTGCTCGAACCAATTTTCGACGGACGATCGATCCTACAGGAGTTTACGTGTGCGATATAGAAGTCGCCACGCCGGATGCATTCCACTGTTCTCTCTTTATCTTTATCTTTTTCTTCTCTGTTTCTACTCGACGAGGGGTTTTAGACTTTTAGGGGTCACAGACAGAGACGACCAGACAGTAATAAAAGACCGAGAGATATTGAAAGCAATTATGTTAGTAGCTTCAGGCCAAGTATCGGTCAATTTAACTTTTACAAGTCGAAACTTTAAAATATGTTTTGTTCGACTTTTATTCCCTCTTTTTTATTCATTTATTTATTGCTCAATCCATACCCTTTTTATTTTGCTAAATCGTTATCATCTTAAACGTTAAATTGTCATTCACATTTTTGTACGGAAGTTAGTTTACGTTTTTTCGGAAATTTATAAACAAATTTGGTCTTTTATCGGAATTTTATTACTATTGTTTTTGTTTTAGTCAAATTATATTAAAAAATATCATTGACTTAAAAATTTTCGAAATAAAAAAAATTTTATCATACAAGTCTGTGTTAAAATTAAAAATATTAATTTGATAAAAAAATTTCTTTGATTTCTAAAAAATTTTGATAAATTTATTTAAAAGTTTAAATTTAAAAAAATAAACAAATTTTTCTATTTATTCGAATTAATTTTTTTTAGTGTACACAGAAAGAAAAATTTCTTGACTGGAGAACAAAATTTTAGGCTCAAGAAAATTTTCGGGTGCCTGAAGGAAGACTGAAGTTGTGTTGGCCGAAATAAAAATTTTTCTTGAAATTATATTGTTGGTGGAAGTAATTTTTTCTTAATTCAAATTATCATAAATACTTGATACAATAAATTATTATATTTGATTAAGATTTTTAGATACTTTAGGGAAGCAGCGCCACCTACTTCAGCTAAGAAAAAAATTTTCTCACCTTGAGAAAATTTTTCTCTTGAATATTTGATACCTAGTTTATATTATTTTAGCGTGCAATTATACATATTGAATGAAAAAAAATGATGAAATATTATTTAATCGTCCCATTCGGCATGTTAATCAATAAAAATATTAATGAAAATTTACTTCTATCTTTATATTTAATTTTTTGGAGCAAGAGAGAAATTTTCTCAAGACAAGAAAATTTACTTCTATAAAAAACTAAATTTTTTGGAGCAAGAGGTTGAATTTTCTCAAAACAACAAGATTTTCTTGACTTAAATAAATTTTCTTGGATCAAAATACGCATTTCTTAAAGCAAGAAAATTAATTTTGTTGGAATAAGTGAAATTTCTTGTGTCAAAAAAAAATTTTTTTTTCGCTCAAAATAATAATTAAGAAGAAAAATATTTTCTTGGTTCAAGTGAACCTTTTTTTCTGTGTGCCTGAAGGAAGACTGAAGTTGTGTTGGCCGAAGTAAAAATTTTTCTTGAAATTATAATCTTGGTGGAACTCATTTTTTTCTTAATTCAAATTATCATAAATACTTGATACAATAAATTTTTATATTTGATCAAGATTTTTAGATACTTTAGGGAAGCGGCGCCACCTACTTTAGCTGAGAAAAAAATTTTCTCACCTTGAGAAAATTTTTCTCTTGAATATTTGATACCTACTTTATATTATTTTAGCGTACAATTTACATACTAAATGAAAAAAAATGATTCAATATTATTTGATCTTCCTATTTGACATGTTAATCAATAAAAATATTAATAAAAATTTACTTCTATCTTTATATTTAATTTTTTGGAGCAAAAGAGAAATTTTCTGAAGACAAGAAAAATTACTTCTATCAAAAACTAAATTTTTTGGAGCAAGAAGCTGAATTTTCTCAAAACAAGAAGATTTTCTTGGCTTAAATAAATTTTCTTGGATCAAAATACGCATTTCTTAAAGCAAGAAAATTAATTTTGTTGGAATAAGTGAAATTTCTTGTGTGAAAAAAAAATTTTTTTTTGCTCAAGAAAATAATTAGGAAGAAAAATATTCTCTTGGCTAAAATGAACCTTTTTTCCTGTGTAATTGTATTAACTATATAAATTTATATTTTGGCTAAAAAAATTTTTTAAAATAAATTAATAAACCTTCCGTAAAAAATAATGATCCGATAAATGAAAAAGTTAAACTAAAGATTAATAGTAAAGAAAAGTCTGGATTTTTTTATTAATATACTTAAAATTCAGCGGAAAGACTAATCGGCGTTTGCTCATGAAAATTTAAAAAAGTTAATTTGTCGAAAGTTGATATAAAATATAAACTTTTAATATAACGATAGCAGTATATAACTTTTTTAATCACGTAAGTAGATGTTGTAGTAATAATCAAAGTTTGTTTCTTTTGACAAGCTAAAGCTCGACTCGATTTACTTGCCAGTCTGAAGAAAGAGACAAAGAGAGAGGATATCAAGTGAGTGAGTGAGCAAGTGAAAACAATGTTAAACAAATCTAAAACCCATCATACACTTCGGCTCTCCCTCTCTCTGTACGATATTATTCAAAGTTTAATTTAATTTCGTGTGCTTTAATAAAATGGGAACCTTTTTAAATTCAGGTACCGCCATTAGTCTTGCATAGCAGCCAAAAATTAATCTAATCTTTGAAAAGTTTAACCGTGCAATTTAATCCGGACGTGTATGAATGAGAGTTACAATCACGCGGAATAAGTCCTGAGAAAAATTTACACTTACACAGAATATAACCGAGGGAGGAATCTTGTAAGTTAGTTCAATTCCCGAATACGGTTTTGTGGAATCGATTCAACCTACTCTACTCTATTTAACTTAACTCCTCTCCACGCTGTTCTACTCTCCTCTATCTGGCTCGCTGACTCGGATCGGTGCATGCTTCGTAATATTATACACAGGAAAAAAAGTTGACTCTGCAGGTCATCCCTAAAACTTTTCGCAGTATTCAAACTTAGAATTTAAAAACAACTGCAACAACAACAACAAAAAGAAAGGTTTTTCCAATTTTACTTAATTTAAGGGAAAGACTATTTCAAAATGTGGAAATTTGATAAGAAATGGCTTAGGATATTTATTTATAGGTTCTTAGATGTACATTTAGATTTCTTTTATTATTATGCCAAGGCTAATTGCCAAATGGCAAATTTTAAATACAAAAAAACAATAGTACACTAAGTACAGATACAAACTTGAGCTATGGTACATTATTTGTAACTTAAATAAAAAATGTACTAATTTCAAAAAATTTTATCATATTTATAGTGTTTGTAGTAGATTTAACAAGAAAATTTTTATGAGTGTAACTCATTTAAATTTACAAATTTACAATTACAAATATAAGTAATGCTGTGAAGCGGGAAAGAATAGGAGTTACGGTAATTATTACGTGAAGCGTTCCACATTCACGTAACAGGATATTGGTAGGAAAGGATTGAGAAAGGAATGTGGAGAGGATCATCTTAATGTGAGTTTATAGAATATGCGAGAAAAAATTATTAGATAGCTCGGACTGGGATTCGAACCCAGAACCTTCCGAAGACATGTCGGCTACTCTACCATTTGAGCTATCCGGTCTATACTAAATTTCCTTTCGCTTTTTCTATATACATTAAGCCACACCGTCCATCTTACGGCAAGCATTTTTACAAATATAAGTAATGCTGTGAAGCGGGAAAGAATAGGAGTTAACGTATTAACTTATCTATATTATTAAGAGAATAAGCAAAATTTTGTCGCCAGTGTATTTCTATGATAAAATGGGTTTTTATGATTAAATTTGGTATCGTTGGAAAACTCTTGAATTGGAGTTGTGCCTTTTCATGTTTTCATATCATTCTCATCAATAGTCAATTTTTAATGATAAGTATTTATACTGCATTGAAAAATGCTTTATCTCTAGATACATAATTAAGAAATTACCTTGTATCTTGTGAACCATTGACATTTTTGAAGATATAAGCTCATCCCGACGTTACACTCATCAAGACCTTTCATTTAAGTACCCACATCAATTTTTCATATATTTTATATATTTATATATATGAATATATGAAAAATATATCAAAATGCATGTGGGTACTCAAATGAAAGCTCTTGATGAGTGTAACATCAAGACGAGCTTACATCTTTAAGAATATCAATAATTAAGAAATGACCTTTTATCTTGTGAAATATTGACATTTTTAAAGATATAAGCTCACCCCGACATTAAATTTATCGAGACCTTTCATTTGAGTACTCACATCAATTTTTCATATATTTATATATATTATATATATGTATATATGAAAAATATATCAAAATGAATATGGGTACTCAAATGAAAGCTCTTGATGAGAGTAACATCGGGATGAGCTTATATCTTGAAAAACGTCAATAATTAAGAAATGCCCGTTTATCTTGTGAACTTTTGACATTTTTAAAGATATAAGCTCACCCCGAAATTACACTTATCAAGATCTTTCATTCAAGTACCCACATCATTTTTTTATATATTTATGTATATTATATATATGTATTATATATATGGTATATATGTATATATGAAAAATATATCAAAAATGCATGTAGGTACTTAAATGAAAGCTCATGATGAATTTAACTTCGGGATGAGCTTATATCTTTATAAATATCAATAGTTAAAAAAGTCCAGTGCAATTTAACAAAAGTCATTAATTTAATAAATCAAAATTCTATTTATTTATAGTTTACAAGTCACGGCAGTCACATAGTGACTGCAAGGTTGCTAGTATTTTTAGTTTCAAGACTGATCAAAATCTAATTTCAATAGATGATCATATAAGACCGGTTTAGAGCATTCAAGGCTACTTGAGTTTATAAGATTTAGAGGTAAATTTTGCCATAAACGTATAACCGGTACAACAAGCGAGTTTTCATAAAAAGACGAGGCAAAGTTCAGTAATTCAAAGCTTACATTATTAGTTTTTTTGGCAAGTCTCTGAGAACGGCGAGACGAGTCCTCAACTAATAGCTCTTTTAAATTAAGTAACTTGGTGTACCCGTATACAGCAATTTATAAAAAAAAAGTGGCCAAAAAATATACTCTTCCTTTTTTTATTGATAGACAATTTAGCTTGCGACAATAGGAATTGATATTAAAGTTCTTCAATTATTTCCACATCAAAAAATTTTCTTACCTAAAAGAAAACTTCGGTCAAAATTCTATCCTCAAAGTATAGAAAGGGCCAATTGCGCTCAAATATTTAATTGTAGAAATAAGATACCTCGTTAAACTCTCGGACGAATAACTGCTGAATTCAAGTGTCAACGTTGATTACAGCGTACTTGAGTGTGTTGTCGGGTTTTTGGGTTACCCTGCCAGTTCCCCAACATTATTCCAAACAACTCAACTCCTAACACTTGATTACCATTATTATATATTACATACTATATATAATATACATATCAGCTAAACATTAAACAGAACAACAGGAGCGATAACGAGCTCTCCTTACAACCTTAAAAATAAATCCGTACTCCAAATAATCCCTTCATTTGCATTAACAGAGCAAATATCCGAATGGTTGAAACTTGTTTCCGGATTCCCATTAGCTGGATTTTGTTAATGCTGAGAGTAACATTAGCGCTACTTGGCTGATTAAAAAGAGGGAACCTTTTCGTTCGTTTCGTCGAGTAGAAACTTTTTTAAAATATAAATATAAACAGGAAAATAATTGTTGAAAATGCTCTTACTGCTGTTGCTGACCCTGTAGAACACTATTTGACCCATCAACATTTGCACACATTATAATCCAAGCTACTGCACGATGGTGTGTACGATATTATCGCCACCGTCATCATCATCATCATCATCATCGTCGTTGGTGGCGTCATAATAATAATAATGACAATAATGATAATGATAATAATCCAAAGCATGAATAGCCAGTTCAAAGCCGTCGTGTTGGTGTGTATATAACAGCAATATATATTTTGGAAGCAAATTAATCCTCTGCCATCACGTTCATCCAACCATACACGGCTATTCGTCCCAACACATACCAGCTTCTATATATCCAAAATATATGTATGTATGTATGTACTAGGAGAGATAATACAAGAGAAATGACACACATGTGTACATACATTCATAACTTTGACAATAAACGCACACATAGAGGACTTGACGTTTTTATGTAGGCGCTTTTCATCCACCGGATGCGTTTGGAAATCTTCATGTTTATGTGTGGAATCATGAACACACACAAAGATATCGATACTCACAATAGTTAAATAATTTACTCCGCGTGAATCGACATTTTTATGTTCAATTACTTATACAAAAGAGTGTATGATAGCTGATGCTGCTCCTGTGGCTGGTATATCTATTTACAAAGTGGCAACGACACCTGCGACCAACAAATATGAAAGAAGACTTGTTTTTTATTTATTATTTTTTCAACGTAACCACTTACCATTGGCCACTGGAGCAAATAAACCAACAACAAAACAGAGAAAAAAATCTAACAAAAATTTGTAGGAAAGTTAAATTCTAGTTTGCGTGACTATGCAATCAACCGTAACCTCTTGATAGAAGAAAATACCTTTAAAGCAGTACACGGGCCAGAATGGTTTCACGATTGCCGGGAAATGGCTGCACCCAAGTAGCAGATTCGATTGCCGAGAGTTAACATCCACTGGAGCTGAAAAGGTTGTTTGCCGTGTGTGTACGAGTGTTGTTGGTAGTGTAAGTGACATGCCAAAGGAAATGCTTAAAGGGCAAAAGCAATGTAATTGTTGGAACTCAATAAACCCAGATCTCCAACAGGAGCATTTCACAAACCGGATGTTTCTACAGACTCCATTTCAACTAAACAGTCTATGTGGATAGATACATACGTCTATTTGGTATTAATAGAAGGGAGTCTATGTTTGTCGGCTATCATATGCAGATGAATCGGCGATCCCGGTAGCTAACACCTAATATTCGGTGGCATATATATACCCCAAGCGGCGCGTTATCATCCTGCAAGGAACATTGGACATTGTCCGGTGGGTTAGTTACCCAATCCCAAGTGGCTCCCACACTTGTCAACGTGTCACTGGATTATGTGTGTCTGGGGTCCACATGTGTTCTGAAGAGAGACTAGGTTAACTCGGGTTATCCTATTGGAATGTTCTCCATAACATATCCCTCTTCCTATCCCTATCCTTATTTCTGTCTAGCTTTGCTATTACTTACCATATCAAGATACCTTCCTTACACTCCCGTCAATAAATTTTCTGATATGACCACATCTGTCTTAATATCTGCTGCTATGACTTGATATGTCATTTATAATTATTTTTTAATTTAGTATTGAAAACTTCCAACAGGTGGCGCATGGTCGCTAAATCTTCTCCCTGCCAGAGAGTTAAGTTTCATAATTTAAGTTTTAAAATGAAAATTATTTCTTGACTCTTCTGCTGCTATGATAAGTCATTAAAAATTTTTTTTTTAATCTAGTAATTAAAATCTCCAACAGATGGCGCATGGTCGCTAAATCTTCTCTCTGCCAGAGAGTTGAGTTTCAGAATTTAAGTTTTAAAATGAAAATTATTTCTTGATTCTTCTGTTGTCATGATAAGTCATTAATAAATTTTTAAAAAAATCTAGTATTGAAAATCTCCTACAGATGGCGCATGGTCGCTCAATCTTCTCTCTACCAGAGAGTTAAGTTTCAGAATTTAAGTTTTAAATTAAAAATTATTTCTTGACTCTTCTGCTGCTAAGATAAGTTATTAATAAATTAAAAAAAAAATCTAGTATTTAAAATCTCCAACAGATAGCGCATGGTCGCTAAATGTTCTCCCTGCCAGAGAGTTAAGTTTCAGAATTTAAGTTTTAAAATGAAAATTATTTCTTGACTCTTCTAAAGAGCTTATTCAACATTAATTATCAATTTAACCAACTACTAGACCAATTTTCGTTTAATTCAACGTTTATTGAATGACAATTTGCTGAAAAAACTAAAAAATAACAACAAATAATTTTTTTATTCAGCCTGACACGCTCCCATATGAAAATTGACCATGAATAAAATATTATACGGGGTTTCCTAAATTATTGGGATAATAATAGCCCAGATAAGTCGAATTAAAGACTAATAAATCCCAGATTGAGGGACTAAGTATCCGGGTCTGATACTCAGATGTTAGTATCTCATGTAGCTTCTAGTTTTAAAAGGGACGGTGAACCCAAGAGAGTGTACCAGCTGGAAACATGCTATCCACAAATACTCGAGAGTACTCTCTTCACATTCAACACTATCTCTGTTTCCATCTCTACTGCTGGCAGTGCCAGTTTCAGTCCCAGTCCCAGTGCTATCCAAGTATCACTCACCTCCCTCTTGTACTTCTACTTCTTCTTCTTCTTCTTTAGGTTCTGGTCCTGGTACTTGTTCTTCTTCTGCTCGGCAGCTTGAATCGCTTACAAGCTTGTGAGAAAGCCCTAACTACATCGGGAGTGAGTATGGGTAATGTCGTGGTGTGCAGCCCCTCGCTCAGATGAGTACGTGCAAAGTTTCGCGCTTGCGCTGCAGATCTGCGGGACATGGAAAACGGAGAAAGACATACCAGCTGCGGATAGAGAGGTAATATGTGTGTGTATGTGAGCCAGTAGCTGGTGGAAATGAAAGAGACAGAATCTCTGGTCGTGTCGCGGCCTGGGATAGCTTGTGGCCTACCTATTGATCTTGGTCAACGTTGCGCGTCGGTACGTGCTAGCCAATCTCACTTACTCGCCTTGTCTTGCTTTCGTTTTATCTATCAACTATTTTTTGCCTCCTCTAATGGATACCTTTTTGCTCCTCCGATCTTAGTTGAGAGAGAAGGGAATATATTGTACATGGTATTATACCACCACCGACTGATCACCGTCTTGGGGATTCCTCGGCTTCTCTTCACATCTTCATTATCTATTACATACAATCGAATCCTTTTTCAATCCTTACGCCGATTCTTGAAGATCAGATCATCTGATCATTCGGGCTTATTGCTTAATGTTGTCCTTCATCTTTTATTGTGAAAAAATTTCTTGAGAGTCATATAGAGCTATCTATATAGATGGATATGCATGAAAATAAAAAAAATTTATTTTTTTAGTTTTTGAATATATTTTTGTAAATATCCGCTTTTTATGAGAGATTCTTGACTCTATTTTTGGTCAAAAAATAATATATGACCATATGTCAGATCTGATATGGCTAATTGTAATATTCGTCTTTATATGGATAATTTCTCTGATATAGACATTAGGGTGTGCAAAAATGTAACTTTCGTTGAGAACCTTTTAAAATTAGAATTTTGAGTTCCGCTTTTAACAGCAGCTGTGTTGGGGCATCTCCTGGAATATTTTGGAGTGAGAGGATTTATTTGATGTTCATAGAATTTTTAACAGGAGATTTAGTTGGGAACTTCCAGCCAAATTTTGAATTTTTAGTGGAAATGCCCAAACTAAGCTCCTGTTAAAAAATTCTATCAAAATAAAATATACCATCTCTTCCCAAAATATCTCAGAAAATGCTGAAACACAGCCCCTGTTAAAAACGGAACTCAAAATTCCAATTTTAAAAGGTTCTCCACGGAAGTTAAATTTTGGCACACCCTAATGGACATATATGGTATTATTTAACAAATTTTTACATCAAGATTCATAAAATTCTCATATACGGACATATATGTCGATATATGGCTTTATATGGCCAATAATTACATTCGGGCTTATTAGGGTGTGCCAAAATGTAACTTCCTTGAGGGACCTCTTAAAATTGGAATTTTGAATTTCGCTTTTAACGGGAGTTGTGTTTTGGTATTTCCTGACATATTTTGAGCGTTAAGGATTTATTTGATTTTCATAGAATTTTCTAACAGGAGTTTTGTTCGGCCAAATTTTGAAATTTCAGCAAAAATGTCTAAACAAAATTCCTGTTAAAAAATTCTACAAAAATCAAATAAATCCTTGACGCTCAAAATATGCCAGGAAATGCCCAAACACGACTCCTGATAAAAGCGAAACTCAAAATTCCAATTTTAAGAGGTCCATCAAGGAAGTTACATTTTGGCACACCCTAGGCTTATATAGGCTATCAAACTACACATAAATACACAAAATTTTTTAATATGGAAATATATGATTTAATATGGCTAATTTTCATATCTAAATTGATATGGACACATGATAAAACATATTGATACATAAAAGTTTTTTTATAGGAAAATATATGTGGCCTGATATGGCCAATTTCAATATCAATATTAATATGAACATATAGAATTTTCTGATATGGATATATGTAGCTAAAAAAATTTTTTTTTTTACAGTATATCTCTTGTCTGTTTATTTAATTTGATTTGATTTAATTAGATAACCCAATTGTGAATTCCGCCACTGTTTAATCAGATAAAATTATTTCGGGAGGTCAATTAGGCGCCATTGTCAAGCTGATAAATACCCTGGTGTATTGCTCCGGTAAATAAACACACGGATTTGTACCGATAAGGAAATTGTCATTTCCTACAATTAGGGGAATATTCAACCGGTTGATGCAAAGGTAAAGTTATTACATGATCCTCTCGGCGTCTGCTATCTATTAAATAACTCCCAATCAGCATCTTGACTCCGCATCTCCACTCGAAGATCTTGAGCGTATTCAATAGATTTACTAAGATGTTCGAGAATCCACATTGATGACATTTGACTGGCACCAATTGCTTATTGTCATTTAATTCCAGCCAAGTTCTAGTTACAGTTCCTACATACATTCATAGATATATACATATACATACACAAGAGTTAATTTATAGATATAACCTGAAACGTGTCATGACTGCGCTTTTAGTTTATCTTGAAATTCTGCTGGTGAATTGGAGCTGCGGGATTGGCAACTTTCGCAAAGTTATCAGGTTTCGTGGTTGTTCCTACAGATTCTCAAACTGTATTTATGTTGGTAGAGCACTACCACTCATTTCCCGTTTACAATACCGACGTTCAAACTCAATTCAACATTCTCGACTCAACATGTGGCTGAGTAATTTATACATGCGTGGATATTAGTGTCATACAAATCTCTGTCTCTCAGATAAGACATGACTGTGTAATTTTCATTTCTTCCTTTCTCTCTTTCACTCTTTTGTTGTTTAGCTTTAAATTTTCTCAAGAGATGTTTACTATTGTAGAATCAATAAAAGACCTTGTACGGAATTAAACTAATCAGATCTGAAATTAAAGCCTTAAAAAAGTTTATCATAATGAAGTTAATACTTTATCTGATTATGTTTATCAATTTTATATGAAGATTAACCGTTCAAGGTTAATACCAACCTATTAATCGAAATCGCCTTTTTGGATTAAGTGTTGCAACATTCAAGATTGATGTTAGGTTTCATAAACATTAGAACAAAATTTTCAACAAGTTTAATAGACTCAGTAATTTAAAAAATACTTTTCCTTATTTTTTATCCGTCAAATAATTTTTTTACATAGCCTAGTACTTAATTTAGTAATTAATTAAATTTTTTCATTGACTTAGTAGTAGATTAAATTAAATACTAATTTTAAAGCTCTCCAAAATAGTCAGAAAAGTAATTTTTAATTTATAACTTAAGTTTTAAAAATTAACTCTTTACAAGGGAGAAGATTTATCAACCATGCGCCACCTGGCGGAGACTTTTGATACTAAATTAATTAAAAAAATTATATTTGGGCATATACGACCAAATCAAGGCTCTAAAAAATCAAAGGAGCTTGAAAAAATTTTTTTTATTTTAAAATTAACGCAAAGAATGCAAAAATTTATTAAGTTTGAAAAATTTCGTTAAAAAAAGTCGAAATAGTTGTTAATTAACACAGTACCTTTAAGGAACAAGAATCAAATGGCGCCATCTACTAAAATTTTTTTTATGTAAGCCGTGTCGAAAAATTCGATATCTTCATATATGACTTTATTTAAATTTCTATATGTCTTAATATGAGTTGATATGGCCAATTTAAGCCTGATATGATCATATATGCCTATATATAATTTCTTAATCAGTTGGTTTTTAAAAACTCCGCTAAGTGGCGCATTGTCGCTGAATTGTCTCGCTACAAGAGAGTTAACTTTTCAATATTGATATATTAAATAAAATTAATTGTTTTCACTCTATTAAGAAGCTTATCTGACATTGATTTTTAGTTTTATAAATTAGTCATTAATTTTTGTTTAATAAAAAATTTTAATCTACACTGATAGAAGAATTTAGTTCTATTTAATAAGATTTAGTAACAGATACTGAATGATTTAGTAACAAACCTTTCATTACTAAATATTTAGTAATAGATGCTAATTTATTTATTAAAGCCCATTTAGTTCCACCAAATAAATATTTAGTAGTATTTAACAAATGATTTATTGGTACTTAATAAATCGTTTATTGGTATCGAAGAAATTAATTTTTTAACTAATTTTAGTGTATAACTTAACTTTTTAAATTAAAATAAATCAAAATAATTAAAATAAATAATTTTAAGTAAAAATATAAGGTATTATAAAGGAAAGAATCTCATTAAATTATATTTTTTTGTTTGAGACATTTATAAAATTTAAAATTAAACAAGTTTTTAACATATCAATAATAAGGCTTTGTTCATATAAAGAAATCATTTGTTAAACTGTAACAAATAATATTTATGGGTACAAAATATTTGTTTCTCCCAAATAAATGAACAAAAATTTTGTTACTAACCCTGTTTAAAAATATTCATTGAAATAAATTCACTGTCATAAGATTTGAATTTTTTTCAGTAATTCCAATTGATTTCAATTTCTAAGTATATATCTATAGATATATAATTTGCATAGAGCGAATTTTTTTAATTTTTTTCAATGAATATTTTTAACCAGGGAAATGAGTTTAGTACTTCGTACTAAATTCTTCTATCAGTGTAGTGACCGACGGAGTTACCGAATAAAAAAAATAATATAAATGTAAAGCTATGTTTAGGGTTGTTATTTGAGCGTATCAAAAGTAAATTTAAAAACATCAATACAAAAGTTTGTATTAAATAACAATAGTGGCAAGTGTGTCTCTTGGCAGAAGAATCTCGAGGAAAACAACCAAGAACTCAATAACTTGAAAATAATAAAATAATAAAAAAATCTACTTTGAGGAAAAAAATGATGACAACACGTGTGACCGCAATCCCTGCAAGACACGAGCCACTAACAAACATAAAGAAAAATTTTTATCATCTTATTTTTCATCATTTTTTATTTCTCTTCCACTTGTCTTTTATTATATTAAATAAAAATAACATTACTACCCAAAAGAGTGGAGACCAGGCAGTATTTTCCTCTATATATATAAGGATTCGGATTATTTCAGCTCATCACCCGTTTCAGCTGGTTCTGGTTTAATTTTTAACGACGTCATAACCGTCCCGCGGTTTCTTATTCATAAAAATTTACTAGACTAGCGAGATAGAGTAATTTCGATGAAAACATCTTTCGAGACTCTAATTCGCGAATGGACAAAGCTATTAAATTATTAAGAGTCTAACAAGTAGCAGAGGACACTCGAGGAACGAAAATTCCCGAGTAAGAAGAATAAGTTAAGTATAAGGAGTTCTTTTTTTTATAAAAAATAGAAGAAAAAATAAGAGGCACTTCTATTCAGTAAATTTCATCCGATAGGTAAATATTGACAATTCTTGGCCTATATATCGAGTCAAATAATATCGCTGAAGATGCTGAGAAGAAAATCTCCAGTGTGCTGAAGAATCCCCGGAAATACAAGGGAGAGAAGAAAGTGAATAAGAAGCAGAAAGAGATGAAGAAGAAAATGAAGAAGGGTATGAGCTACGAGCTATGAGACGTTGGTGCTTTTTGAGACGGCGAAAAAGTTGGAAAAGGATTTGGCCCTTTGCCAGGCCTGTTGAACAACAGCCCCTCATCGGTGGTAGGGGTGGAAAAAATCTTCTTCGACAAATATATCTCAAATGAAAAATTGTGGGATGATTTCTGGGTGTATCGAGTGACAATCGAATCCAGTAGTTAGGATCGGTCTATTGTCGTCGAGGTTATTCACCCGGTGTCCTTTATGAGTTTATTTTTAAATAGAGGGACGTTTATGCCGATATTGTGGAACGTTGTTTTGCAAAACAGGATGACAATAACTGAAAGGAGAGTTATTTATGAGGGTCTATATTTACTGGACCCATTTTTGTGGTTGACCACGATGAGGATTTTTTGATAAATTTTATATCGACGGTCTAATTAGCAATTGGTCTAACTCCTTACTTTTTAGAAAGTAATTTTTTGACATTTTGATATAGCAATAGTCTAATTATAAATTATTTGAATGATCCAAATCAAAATATTATTCCTCTATTAGATATCAAATTATTTTTTAAAGTGATAATAAATTTGAATCTAATTGTTTTTTCGTACACTGATAGAAAATTTATGTTGACTCAAGAGATATTTTCTTGATCTAAGAATTTATTTTGGAAGACAAATGATTATTTTGCTTCAAGAATTTCTTGTCTTGGTTTAGATTTTCTTGGCTTCAGAAATGTATGTCTCCGTTGGATAATTTTTGTATCTTTACACTGAGAAAAAAAAACTTTTATTAAGAAAATTTTCTTGACACAAGAATTTATGTTCTTGAAAATATTCTGAGCTCAAGAAATTGTTAAATTGATTGAAATAATTTTTACTTAATTTAAATAAAGATATTCTATTGTTTATCTATTATCCAAAGATAAATATCGATGTTCTTCTCTTTAAAAATTAATAATTAATAATAATAGAATATTTGATCGTCAACGAGTTTTTTGAGCCAAGAATTTGTTAATTGAGCAAAAGTATTTTTTTTTCTCAGTGTACTCAAAACTATATTATCTTCAATCGATACATTTAAGTTTTTCAACCAAAATAACATTATCGTTTAAAAAACTTTAAATTTTTGGTTTAAATAATAATTTCTTTATTCAAGATGTTATTGAAGTAAATAAAAAAATTTTTTTATAGAATTTCGATTTAACATCATTGTGAAAATATAGTAATATTATAATTAAATATAATCAAATATTATTACATAAATTTATAGAAATTCACATAGTAAATTAATGACTAAAAAAAAACCGTTCTTAACACATGTGGGTAATATCTTGGATCATGTTATCGCCTATCTTGAACCAAGAGACAAAAATTTTTGAATGAAATATATCTTTATCTAGACTCAAGAGTTTATTTCTTGAATTAAGACAGCTAGAAATTTTGAAACAAAAATCAACTTTTGAAGAAAAAATTTTTCTTGAATCAAGATTGTTTTTCTATCGGTGTACAAATAAAAGATTCTCTAAAATGAAATTAAAAAATTTACTAATTAGAACGCCGATATGATTTTGAGACTGATAAAAAACGTGTTCATTAATTTTTTCAAAATTTTTTCACCGTCTGTTTTTGAGAATTTTTTCAAAATTCAAGTTTTTTTTTCGAATGCTCAAAATTTTTATTTTTATTTTCGAATGACTTTTTGAGAAAAAAAATAACTTTAAAATTTTTGCCTTCATCGTTTTTTTTTTTTTTTTTCATTTTTTGGAAAAAGGTAACTTTTAAAATTCATGCGACCGCTAATTATTTTGAAAAAATTATCAAAAATACTTTGATAAATTTTATTTTTCCAAAAAAAAATTGTCTTTTAAAACATTGAATCAAATTTTGACAAAAAATTTTTTATTTTTTAATCTGTTGATAATTTCTAATGTAAAAAATATAAAATAATAAATTACTGATATTAAAAAATTTTATTAAGTAAAATTGATTACTTTAATGGGACTATAATTAGTTTTTATATGAAAATTTTTAGAATTTCTTAACAAATAAATGATTATAGCAAAAATTTATCAAAAATTGCTACTTGTATAAATTAAAAAAAAATATTGATTCAATTTTTTAAAATAGCAAAATTTATTTGTAAAACCAAACTATTTTTTTATTTTTCTCATTTATTCCGTGAAGCTCTTTTAATATTAATGTAATTAATTTTTTATGAGAGTAAATTTCACTCCGGAGGATAAAAATGAGCAAAAAACCGTCCACTCCGCAAATTTTTTAGTGCTTCAGCTGACAAATGACAAATGGCGTATTGGAGGCCCGCAAATCGAGAAATAGGAATAAGGGTTTTGTGTGTAAGAGGTTATTCATAAGCAGCGCATAAGTAAGTCGGGTAAGAAGCAGTGGAGAAACTAGTTGGCGACTGGCGAACACAGTAACTTGGGTGACCTGGAAGAATGGAGAACCTCGAACCTCCAAACTAGTAAGCTCGGGAGGTCTACTGAGAACGGGATGATAAATCTACGTCTTCCGGAAAGGGATGATTTGGC
Organism: Cotesia glomerata; assembly: GCF_020080835.1. Taxonomy (NCBI): domain Eukaryota; kingdom Metazoa; phylum Arthropoda; class Insecta; order Hymenoptera; family Braconidae; genus Cotesia; species Cotesia glomerata. The sequence goes on from NC_058163.1 coordinate 23,213,152, forward strand.
TCGCTTTCAACCCACCGGAATCTATATATATCTTATATTACTTTACTATATACTCCATATTCGGTTTAGTTCCTGGACTGTAGGACTGTAACGCTAACAAATGCCCGAATTCACTGCTGGCCATCCGCGAACAAGACAATGTGTTTTCTGGTTTTGCCGAAGCTTCGGTTCCTCTGCTCGCCATTACTAACTTCAAGATAATTAAATAAACGTATTTGCTCGTACACAGATTCTACTCTAAATACTCAACTAATGTACCCATTTCCATTTTAATTTATATTCAGATCAACGTATCGTGTTACTTACGCCGAAAGGGCGAATCTCAAATTACACGCCTTTTTTTAACTTACTTTTTCTTACGTGAAATAAATACTAATAAATGGAGAGCCGATTTTTTTGTCCGGTTATACTGCGAAAACTACTGAATCGATCGAAATAATACTTATACCATAAGATGCAGCGTATTTTGGAGAAGGTTTTAGTATATGATATGCTGGTGATTACTTATCCGGAACCTATATTTTTTTGACTTAGAAATAATGAATTTTTATTGTAACTAAATTTATTCTATTCGATTGTAATTTGCTTAAAATAAATATTTTAATTCTATTGGTTATGTTTATATACTAGGCAGATTTCTTCACTTATGAGACCTGCAATTTCTTTAACTGAAACTTTCAATGCTCATTACAAATTTTTTTTTTTCATATCAATTATTATTCATTTTTGTAGAAAGACACGGGAATGTTATAATGATTGCACATTGAAAGTTACAACGAATATTAGCTAGAATAATTATATGGATAAAAGGTGCATGCCAATTCGATAGAATTGGGAATCTGTGCAAGTCAAAACAATACTCTAATCAAATTTCGTCTAGATCTAAAAATGCAATTCTATAAAGCGCCCAGCGGAGCGGGCGAGTAACAGCTAGTAATTTATATATATGTCAATTTGTCAAAAAAATTTGAAATAAAATTTTTTTTTGAGTTGAGGAAAAAATTTTTAAAGGCAAAAAGAAAAAATTTTATTTTATTTTCGGCTTCAAAAATCAAACATGATATAAATAAAAAAAAATTAGAAAAACGGTTGACCCTGAAGACCATCCCTGCAACTTCCCGCTCATTTCGTACCTAAGCGCTTAAAATTGCATTTATGATGTTTTTGAGCTCTTCGAGCTCAAAAATACAGCTTATGTGTTATTTTGAGCTCTCCGAGCTCAAAGAGATAGCTTTCCTATGCTTTTGAGCTCGTCGAGCTAAAAAATCTTATCAAAGTTCGATAAAACACGATTTTTTTAATTTTCGAACTGCTGTAACTTTTTAATAAATCAACTGATTTTCACGCGGTACATTCTGAACAAAAAAATTGATCTGATGAAAAATTTCGGAGTTATTACAAAAAAACACTTTTTTAGATTTTTTTCGACAACGATATCTCACGAACGCATCAACCGATTCTGACGCTTCTGGTGGCGATCGATCCGAGGTTTCAAGGTTAAGAGCTGATTAGTTTTTGAAGTCGATCGATTCAGCCAATTCGGAGATATTTAAAAAAAAATGAAAAAAAAAAACAACTTTTTTTTTCACTTTTTTGCGATTTATCGAAATCTACTGGCCAAAATCGGTTCCAACTTACAGAAAATCGAAGTTTGGCGAAGACCTTTCGAATGACACTAACTGCGATCAAATCGGGCAATCCGTTCAAAAGTTATAAGAGTTTTACATACATACACACACACACACACACACACACACACACACACACACACACACAGACGTACGGACATCATCGTAAAAATAGTCAGGGAAGCTTCTTAGGTCTTTAAAACGTCGAGATCTGTTGAAACCTCGATTTTGCAAAACGGAGTGAAAACAATAACTTCCCGATTTTTCAAAAATCTTCGATTTTCTTAGCGGGAAGTTAAAAAGCAATTTCAGTTTCGAGAAAACTGCTTTTTTTGAAATATCGAGAGTAGAGCACTACCTCAACTCTTCGCTTATGAGGCGTGCAATTTATAAAATTTTATAAACGTTATGATCATAAATAGTTTTACATAATGTATTTTTCTAATAGAAAATTTTGTTTTTTAATGACACACATTTTTTTCCTTGTAAAATTTTTTTCATATTCCAAATTTACACTTTTTGCATAGTAAAATTTACATTTTTCCTAATATAAAATTAACAATTATGTTTTGATAGTATTAAAACAGTAAATTTAAAATTTTTCTGTAATTTTTGCAATGTTTTTTTTTATTTCGTAACTATTTAACCAATTTTTGTTTTGTCCTTAATTATCGCTCATATTTCTAAAAAAAAAGTAAATAATTAAAAAATTATTATTCTATTTTCATACATAGCCCAATGTGGCCATAAATGGGCATATCAAGCCAAATATATGGTCGTGTATGACCATATTGAAAAAATTTTTTTTCTAAAAAATTTTTAATATTTAAATTCGAAAGAAAAGTCGAAAAAAAATGAATAAAAAGATTTTTTTTAATTTTTTCTACAAATTACTTATTATTAACATTTTCAATTTGGTTAGAGAAAAAAAATTGAGATACGCTCTTTTGGTATTAAAATCGTGCTTTACATTTTTCCTGAACTTTTTTAAAAAAAAAAGTCCTGCATTATGATATGATAAATAAATCGTGTTACTTAAAAATTTAATAACTCCTCGGATGAGATTTACGAGAATTTGTTTAAACAAACCCGTCCGGAGGAAGTAATGTGTTTTTAGAATAATCTCGAATCATTTTAAAGCAGCAGTAGAATAATGGATGAATGAGTGAATGAATAGATTAATGTAGAGGAAAAATTAAATGGAGATATGACGATAAGAAGAGAGAAGAAAAATACATACCGGATGAAAATAATTACAAGTTTGGTCTTGCTATCGGTATTTATCGCGATCGATAAATAACAAGGATTGGCGGGTTGGCGTGCTTGACGCCTTACAGCCACTCACTCAGATAAAACTCCTCGATTGCGCCGTTCAAATGGTGTCTAAGTCTTCCTATTTCACGACAATATCCCGCTCGACTATTTTACCTCTCGGCACCTATTTCATACCTTTTTTTTCTTATCTTCTTTCATTATTTAACATTTTACTTTATACCTTTTTACATTTTTACTTTTTATACTTTTTCTCTCTATTTTGTAAATTATTTCATCGCGATAATTTCACTTCTGTAATCGCAAAATGGGACGGCTGCAAACCCCTCTCTTTCTCCACGTATCTACATGTGAGTGTGCTTTTCCTCGCACATGATCCTAGATAGCGAAAGGTCAAAAAAATATTAATGATAAAAATAATAATAAAGTTAAAAGTTGATAGTTATATACAAGATGGTTGAAATTTTCTTTATTTTTGAAATTCTTGCTCATTAGGATTGACAATCCGGTAAAATTGACAAAGACTATTTTTTTTAGAAAATTAAATTTTCTATAAGAAAAGTCTCTTATTACTTTTTTGTATTTTTAATATTAAAGCCACAACAAGTACTTTAAACTTTTAAAAATCACTTTAATAAATTCTATAACTTCATTTTTGAACTTTAAATTCCTGCTTTAAAAACTTGCTTTAAAAATCTGCCTTAAAAACCTTAAACTTGAAGTTATAAAAAAGGAAGCTAGATATGGCAAAATTAACTAGAACCTTTTTTGTAGGAAATTAAATTCTCCATAAAAAAAAAGTTTGATAGGTTTTTTCGTATTTTTAATTTTTTACCCATAATTTAGAGTTGAAACTTAAACATCCAAAATTTTAATAAATAAACTAGTTTGTTATTTATTAATAATAATTTTCTATATAGAAAGAAAAATTTCTTGAATGGAGAACAAAATTCTTGGTTCAAGAAAATTTTCGGCTGTCTGAAGAAAATCCGAAGTTGTGTTGGCCAAAGTAAAAATTTTTCTTGAAATTCTATTCTTGGTGAAAGTAATTTTTACTTAATTCAAATTATCACAAATTCTTGATACAATAAATTGTTATATTTGATCAAAATTTTTAGATACTTTAGGGAAGCAGCGCTACCTACTCAAGAAAATAATTACGAAGATAAATATTATCTTCGCTCAAACCTTTTTTTTATGGAAGTAAATAATAATAACAAAAATAACTATTGCTAAACGTCAAAAAACAAACTTTAGATTTTCGAAAAAATTTATGACATTGATTTATGACTAAAACAAAAAAACACAACAGCAACTACTAAATCGATGTGAAAAAAATAATGACAGACAGTTTTGTGTATTTTATTATTATTATCATTATTTTATATGAAACATGAACACATTTAGGTAAAATATATATATATATATATATATATATATATATATATATATATATATATATATATATATATATATATATTTTAACTCTGATGTGGATATCATGTTCAGCCTAAATATAGATTCATATCCTTGCTGTGAGCTGTGAAAAAAGGTAAATGTGGATGTGGATATATAGACCAGAGAGATGAATAGGTGGAGGAGGACACACTGGGGGATGAATAAAAGATGGGAATGGGGATAAAAGTATAGAAGTGTGTTTAGAGACCACGTGTAAGCGCACTGACTGCGTGTGAGCTGGCTCTTTGCTACTGCACCCTCGCGTGACTCGGATTTTCTATCACACACACACACAGACATAGATCATACATTATACATTATACATAGACCAAAGTATGAGCATTTATTTTTCTCTGTACTTTTTGTCTTTATTTTTTATTTTTATTTACTTTCTTGAACTGCGATATTGGTACGAGTTCAGGGTACAAGTTATCCTCTGTCGTTTTTTCCGATAGTCGCGTGTGTGGGACCACATCTTTTTGTTTTTTTTTCGGTGAAAAAAGGCTTTAATTTTTTTTACCCACTAAATTTTATTTTTTTTTATATTAAATAACCAGGACAGGGCAATTGAATATAAATTAGGCTGTAGATCGCCGGTATTATTAATACAGATGATATTAATCGCGTGATTGATCGCATTATAAACATGAGTGGCATTAGGTAACAAGCCGAATTATCCGTGTCGACGAACCTTCCACTAATAATAGCCAGTGTCGCGTGTAAAGTCCGGTATTTACCGCGCGTCTCATTTAACACGTCGTACATACTATGGTAACTATCGTATAGAACTATGGTGTAACTACCAGTTCATCATCCTTCAGATTCCCGTTCTTCGTCCTTTATCATTCACCCTTTGTCCCGCTGCTACGCAATCCTCTCTTATCACCAGATCAGGTTAATATTTTGACAATGCGTTCAATTACCTGCTGGCCTTTCATTACACACTTGTTGTAAGCTCCGTGCCTGTTTGCTAAACAATTATTCCCGCCATGATACAGTTTGATCTCGGGTTACTAACGTTCGTGCAATTCATCTCGAATTCATCGGGAATTTCGATGTTTAGGAGAAATGTCCAAAAAAAGGAAATTTAAAAGAATAATATTCAAATAATTGTTTGGAAATTTTTAAACCCGTGTAAAAATCATCTGATATCATGATGAGCTTCATTATGAATATCATAACGAATCTCATATTTTTAGTGATCGATTGTGATTCATTTTATTGTATTTTATTGCGTAGTTTTATTTACGAAAAGTCGATATGATACATCCTACAACGGCGAACAAAACTTCCATCATTATTATTATTTTTTTTTTATTATTATACAGTAATTGCAATATATAATATTATTAATTTTACTAAAAAAATTTTTTCAACAATTTTAGATTAGTAAAATAAATTTATTTACCGTCAAAATAATATTTCCCATGTAAAAATCATCTGATACCATGAGGTTCATTATGAATATCATATTTTGACACAAATATGAGATTTATATAAAAGCCATATTAATATACATTTGGTAATAAGTAAAATATTTATGAGAACAAATTGTTTTTTTTTAACTAGATTATAAAATTTTTATTTTTCTTGGAGAAAAAAAATTTCTAGTAATTTAATAATGAAATCATTATAATATTAACATAAATTCATAATAAAGTGATGGTCATATCTGCATAAAATTATAATGATGTCATAGTGATATTGTTAGCCTTTTTAAATCGTGATATAAAATTATTGAGTCATAAATATATACAGGAAATAATGCAAATTAATTAAATTAAAGAAATTTTTAGGAGGATTTAAATTGTTTTCAAAATAAAAAATAATTATATTAAGACGAAAAAATTTTGTCAGTCAAAAATTTTTTTTAAACCAAGATAGTGTTTTTCTAAATATTCTTCTAAGTTAAGAAAATCAAGAAAGAAAGTACAGTAGTTCAACAGTATAGTGCATGATAAAAATACTGCTTTTCTCAATTATTATACTTTTCCTCTGATTAACAGAAAAAATGAAAATTTTATTAATCTACTTAAAAAAAATTCGTTCACATAAGTATTTTACTTATTACGGGTTTCAGATGAATATTGATATGGCTTTTATATGAATCTCATATTTGTGTCAAAATATGATTCATATTTGTGTCAAAATATGATTCATATTTTTTTCCAAAAAAAAATCCTTTTATAATCTAAAAAAATAAAAAAGTATAGTTCATTAAATTAGAAGATTTTGCTTACATGAAAAAAATTATCGATTGACAATAAATTACGCGCGTTAATAAAAATATTTTATGTGCAAAGAGAATTAAGTTGATCAATGCCATTGATAATTATTGAGAGGCACTAATTTTTTTAGTGGTGACTCATCTAAAAGCCGAAACAAGGCTCCAGTAGTGATTTTCTCGTAATTAAAAATTTTCATGGCTTTAAAATTATTTCACTACATAAATAATTAAATAAATTAATTTTTCACGTAAAAAAATAATTAAATTATCAATTTTTCCATAAAATATTAAAGTAAGTTAATATCTTAAATTTATATTAATATTATCCTCCATCTATCTTAAATTCCGCGCGAGTAACAAATAATTACCTCGATGATTGATGTGAAAATAAACAAATAGGTGGATGATCACGTTCAAAATACGAACCGGGGATTATTTATTGGTCAAAGGCCAGTAAAGAGTGTAAAGGGTGATAGCGGTTGCTCGGTGTAAGTAGTAGCAGTCTTTATCCCATCTGACACCTTGCCAGTAGCCAGCGTACCGTTTAATGGCGAGACCGCATGCGCCAATACGGCCTCACCCAAATTTCGTTAACTACTTTTCTGTTTGTATGACGTCACCGCTCTGACAGTGTTTTTGGCGATCATAACTGAGCTCCAAACTCCGGTTGCATACCTCTAAAAGGGTTTTTAAATTTTAAATGTGAAGTATCACTTTCATAAAAATATTTTCCATGGCTATATAAAAAAAACATATATATATATATATATATATATATATATATATATATATATATATATATCAAGTTAAATTACTGAATTTATAGCGACATTTCCAGGTTATATTATTTTCCGTTCACTCTACGCTGACGAAAGAGCAAAAAAATAATAAAACATTATTTATTGCTTTTATTTTTACGACCAGTATTTTCCTTTGCTCTTAATAAAATTTTTCCCTTTTATTTTTATTCGGGTTATTTTACGAAATCAGGAGAATTTTCATAGAACGTTGATGAGTTTTTTTTTCTAGACTGTTGCCGGGTATTTTTAAGCGGTATTAAAAAAAAAAAAAAAAAAAAAAAAATGAAAAAGAAGAAATGGATGGTGAATAAAGCGTGTAATAAATTTTATTCCAGACGATTGACACGTCAGTTTATTGTTGTGATTATTATTTTTTAGCGGATTGAAAAGCACTCGGAAAAGAAAAATACAGTGGATCCGATCGGCGGGGTGAAATGATGCCATTGGAAACGTGTAAAAAGAGAGAGTTACATCGATGCAGAGCCAGGTGGTTCGAAACCAGCTCTTTTCGGCACGTGCATATCCCACGTAGTTTCCGGCAATCCCCCACAATCGTTGGGCTATTGTGCTCCACGAGCTAACGTTAAATCGCGGTATGCACACCTCACAGAATCTTTTTCCACGAGCAACACCGAAGGGAACTGACTGCATCAGCCATATTTGAGGTTTTTCTCAATACAACTGAGCAAGCGAGGACCAAATAAAAATATTGCGGTAAAATGAGGGAAAATTTATGTAAAAATAAAGAACAGGAAAAAAAAACGTTATAAAATTCTGCATATGCATTTCCTTTTACGATTACAGAGTGACGAGAAAAGAGACGGTACTTTATCGAAAATTTCATCCACTCTTTACTTTCATTGTACGTGTGTGTATGCACCAAAGGCTTTTTTTTATCTTATGGTATAATGGAGAAAAGAATTCCAGAATATGCCGCTAAGAAATTGCAATAAAATAAAAGTTAAGTGCTCCGTATAAAACTATCGAACAACTTACTATCTCAAGATATTATACGCATATTCAAGCATTTTTTCTTTAAATCTTAAAGCCGGAGTAGCAGTGGTAGTAATAAAAGGGCTCCATGAAACTTATGATAAAATTTAATGTCTCTAAGTAATATACTGGAAAAAATTTTTTTGAGCAATGTCAAAAAATTCGATGTGTTCATAAATGACTTTATATATCTACGTATAATTTTTTATATGTCTTAATATGAATTGATACGGCCAATTTGGACCTGATATGGACATATTTGCCTATATATAATTTTTTAATCAGTTGGTTTTTGAAAACTCCGCTACGCGGCGCATGGTCGCTGAATTGTCTCGCTACAAGACAGTTAACTTTTCAATACTAACATATTAAATAAAAATCATTGTTTTTACGCTGTTAAGGAGATTATCTGACATTGATTTTTAGTTTTATAAATTAGTAATTAATTTTTGTTTAATACAAAATTTTAATCTACACTGATAGAAGGATTTAGTTCTATTTAATAAGATTTAGTAACAGATACTGAATGATTTAGTAACAAACCTTTCATTACCAAATATTCAATAATAGGTACTAAATAATTTATTAAAGCCCATTTAGTTCCACCAAATAAATATTTAGTAGTATTTAACAAATTATTTATTAGTACTCAATAAATCGTTTATTGCTATCAAAAAAATTAATTTCTTAACTAATTTTAGTATGTAACCTAACTTTTTAACTTAAAATAAATCAAAATAACTAAAATAAATAATTTTAAGTAAAAATATAAGACATTATAAAAAAAAGAATCTCATTAAATCATATTTTTTTGTTTAAGACATTTATAAAATTTAAAATTAAACAAGTTTTTAACATATCAATAATAGACAAATTGAAAAATGTAAACTAAACTCCACTGAGGAATGATATATAAACCATTTAGGAGTATGCGTGTCTTCAAAGGTTTGATAAATCTCCCAAAATCGAGCTGAATAAAATAATATAAGTCAGTGAATAGGTTATGTATCACATAAACATTGGAATTAAAGCATAGCCATCTACCGACAATACTTACCAAATAAATATTTAGTACCTGTTACTAAATATTATTTGGTGGAAATAAATATTTATTTCCATGTAATAAAGCTTTGTTCATACAAAGAAATTATTTATTAAACTGTAACAAATAATATTGATGGATACAAAATATTTGTTTCTCCCAAATAAATGAACAAAAATTTTGTTACTAAATCAGTTTAGTACTCCGTACTAAATCCTTTTATCAGTGTATGCAAAAAAAAACATCAAATATTTTACAAATAATCATATTTTACCAAAAGTATCGGTTAAATTTTTATAAAAACTTAGCCAGTAAAAAAAAATGATTAAATATTTTCAATAGTAAAAAATACTGATTGAGAGAATTTGATTGTTCTAATAAATAAATACTATCAAAAATGAATTCTGCCTCTATTTTTCCTACGAAATGTTGAATAAATGAATTTACTACGCAAATCAAACGAGACTTCGTATTTGACATTAGACACATGGTTTATCAACAGTACTACTTCAATAAACCATTTTCAAATTTTCCATCCATCAAATTCAACTAACTTCTGGTAAAAACCCTACAAATGACGCTGATGAGTCCCAAATGTCCGGTTGATTCAAACCGAAAAAAATCCTTGGTCGTATAAAAGTAATTTTCCAAGAAGAAACATTTATTTAAACTAACAAAATAACATACTATGTGACGTTAGCACCAAGAACGAGGGGCAACGTCACGGATAATATTTAGCCGAGTTCAGCCAGCCTCGAAATTGACTCTAGATGAGGGTGAGACTCTATACGTGTACAAGAGCGAGTAACCAACAGCTCTGGACAGCAAGACAAAGCGCAAGACCTAAAAAAAGTAAATTCGTAAAAACAAGAGGGAAAAAAAATAAAAATCCTCAGAAATGAAGATGTCACCAAGTAAACCACAGTGGTAAAGTAAAACTCGGAGCTTAGAGTTGACGTGGTGGTAGTCCGGAGTTTTTTTTATTTTTTTATTTCTTCTCTCTGAGAAATACTGGCGTAGTTTTGCTTTACCTGATGGTTGGCGGCGGGTGGGTGCAGATGAGGGTGAGGGTGTGAGTGGTCTAGTCTAGTCACCGGCATAACATCGGTGTCGTCTCGTTCTCTCCTTCTGGTACATATCTTAGCGGCAGGGTACTGCAGTAAAGTGTACCTCCAGGCGTGTATCGTTGCATCTGCATCCACCTCCTAGTGCTCGGCTGGTGTTCATTCCGTTCACTCTCTCGGCATTCATTATTCAGGGGATACACTTTCGTCGAGCGTGGAACTACCCCGACCACCTCGGCAACAAAGCTCTCCGCGGTCTCAATTCTCTTCCTCTTTTTTTCTTTGGAGGAGGAGGAGGAATTGAGGTGGAGAGGGGTGACTGTCGCCGTTGGCTGAGCTTCCCCGTGCTTCCCAACTTGCTACACGGATAGAACGAGATTTGTATGGCTAACATCTCGGATAGTACTCAGCCCGATCTGTAATGAGAAAATTTTCAGATCAGAGCCAGTTCCTATTTATGTTTTTTTTTTGTGATTTCCACGCACATGCTCGTTAGATCCCTCTGTAAATAGCAGAAACTTTTATTTGATATTATACTAGCAATTATTTATTATTGAGAATTATAATTGTTATTTAAAATTTAGATCTGCTAAGAAATAATATTTATAAGTAATTCAAATTAAATTTTTTTATACGGCAAAATTTTACATCAAAATTTAGAAAATATATAAGCAAAGAAGTCTTACTGAAAAACTAAAAATAAAATTTATTTAATTATTAAATAAAGTAAAAAAAAAGTTTTAGATATTATATTGTCTATATTATTAAGAGAATAATCAAAATGTTGTGACCAGTGTATTTATATGATGGAATGGGTTTTTATGGTTAAATCTGGTATCGTTGGAAAAGTCTTGACTTGAATTTGTGCCTTTTCATGGTTTCATGTCATTCTCACACTGATAGAAGGATTTCTGCACATTTAAGAAGATTTCTTTGTATTTAAGAAATCATTTCTTAAACATCATTTCTTAACATTGAAAAAATATATCTAGATATATCAACATAAATAGTCAATTTATGATGATAAGTATTTAGGCTGCATTCAAAAATGCTCTATTTCTAAATACATAATTAAGAAATGACCTTGTATCTCGTAATCTATTGATATTTTTAAAGATATAAGCTCATTCCGATGTTACACTCATCAAGACCTTTCATTCAAGTACCCACATCAATTTTTCATACATTCATATATATTATATATATGTATATATGAAAAATATATCAAAATGCATGTGGGTACTCAAATGAAAGCTCTTGATGAGAGTAACGACAGGATGAGCTTATATCTTTAAAAATATCAATAATTAAGAACTGACATTGCTATCTTGTCAACTAATGATATTTTTAAAGATATAAGCTCATCCCGATGTTACACTCATCGAGACCTTTCATTTGAGTACCCATATCAATTTTTCATATATTTATATATATTATATATACTTATATATGTATATATGAAAAATATATCAAAAAATGCATATGGGTACTCAAATGAAAGCTCTTGATGAGTGTAACATCGGAATGAGCTTATATCTTTAAAAATGTCAATAATTAAGAACTGACATTGCTACCTTGTCAACTAATGATATTTTTAAAGATATAAGCTTATTGCGATGTTACACTCATCAAGACCTTTCATTTGAGTACCCACATCAATTTTTCATATATTTTATATATTTATATATATGAATATATGAAAAATATATCAAAAAATGCATATGGGTACTCAAATGAAAGCTCTTGATGAGTGTAACATCGGGATGAGCTTATATCTTAAAAAACGTCAATATTTAAGAAAGTATGGTGCAATTTAACAAAATTCATTATTTAATAAAGCAAAATTTCAATTTTTATAGTTAACAAGTCACATAATGACTGCTAGGTTGCTAGTATAAATTATATAAGTTATAAATTATTTTTCAGTAATTCGTTGAAATCAACGATCTGACACATATAAATTTAAATTGGTACTGACTCCGATCTAAAATATAACCCAGATAGTACTTATTACAATCTGCACGGGAGTGGTTACTATCTGAAAATTTTCTTCACTACAAATGAGGCTGAGTACCATCTAAGATGGTGTCCACATAAATCTCATTCTTTCCGTGTATATTCAACTATATATTCCCGAGTCGTCCCATTCCATTTAGCCAACCTTATTCACCCCATCCTGCTCATCTACTTCCCACCTTCCACCTTCTACTTTCTGCCTTGGCTAAGAGCCTCGGGTATCATGAAAAGACATCCACCTTATATTCCTCCTCTTTAAAACTCTTCGCTGCATCTTTCTCGCTCTGATCTAACGCCAGCTCGATTACAATTAACTACTAAAATCTTTTATTCTCAAATATTGTCAGCGTAATATCCTCATTTCCTTTTTCGAACATTTTCACGGGTAACTTATTTTTTACACTGTGGAAATTTCGCAAAGAGATCATTTTTAATTGATTCAATCCGGACGGAATAAATTATTTTTTTTTATTGAATAAAAATAAAAAAATTATAAAATGCTTATTTAAAGAATTAAAAATTGACATAAATTTTTTTTAAAATAAATTTTAATTTAATTTTTACTAGTCGCATTTTTTAATAAATTATTTCTATAATAATTTATATTTTTACTTTTGAACTTTCACAAAGTATAATTTATTTAAAAATTTTAAATGAACGATTACTTATAAATAAAGCCTCCCAATTACCCGGCAACTTAATTACTAATATCATCATCAACATTTATAAAATAAAATTCATTAATTTTTTGATTAAAAAATAAAAGATTGAACGAAGCAGCAGAAATGTGAATGTACTCGGTTATTAAGTCAATTATTTAAAAGCAACCGTATCATCATTAAATAAAGGTAACTGCTTAAAATAACGGTAGAGCGCAAACGCTATTAATAATTTTTCTCATTAGCATTAACGTTTCATCGATATTTCAGTATCAGTACTTGTACCTAGCACTTGTTCATTACCGAAGACTCTTCATGGACTCATTAACGCTATCACATTTTCGTAAGCTCGGGAGCTTTTAAATTTTTTAATTCCACGGGAATAGACCATCTGAGAAAAAAATATTCAAATTAAAGATAAATTTATCCTCAGATGTGTTAGTTCTGTTGGATAAGGGAATAATGACAACGAGTATTTAGAGTAATTTGAGTACTTTTAAGTAGTTGTTTGCGCAAAAACATCTTTATGCTAAGACCGAGAGAACTCGCTGAAAAGTAATCACAAATTGCTGCTTTTAATTAATACTTTCCCGGTTAGCAACACACTTAAATATAAACTTTTATTTCTAAAAATATCAAGTTATGTAATTGATTCATTTTTGCACGACTCATGATGCGAAGCATCAGAGAGTGCTTTACGATCGAAAATTTTTTTTCGCCTCATTTTGGCGGCTATTTTTATTATTATAGCCTTGTTAGTTCACGGAATCAAGATATTTTGCATACTATTGTCGAGATAATTTAATGGAGATTAATTTCATACTTTTTAAAAATTGATTTACTGCAATAGAATTGGAAAAAAACACCAAAATAGGTCAAAAAATTTTCCTGTCCGTCATGTGTGAAACCCGGAAACACTGTAACTTGTGAAAAAATCCATTATTTGAGTTAAATTTTTTTTTAAAAAATTCTAATCGACGATTGTAGGTCACTGAATGCGAATGGTTAATTGATTCAGTGTCGTTTAATTACAATTAATAAAAAACGAAAACTACAAGACTGTATATCTATATATATCCACGTAAAATTAACATGGATGGTGATACATCTATATCTATAGATATTATGTACATTTTATTCCACCAGGGGCGCTTGTGCAGTACCTTCCTACTACAGCTGTTTTTTCGGCAATTAATTATGAACGACTTAAGTTTTTTTTTTTTATATTTCATAATTAAATGAGCATTATGAGTCGTGCACTTTTGGATTTTCCAAACTTTTTTTTATTAAAGTTAAATTGTGATGATCCTCCTGGAAAAATTTTTTATAAAACTAAAATTATTAAATAGCTGAAATTTAAGGTTGCAAAATATTTCGTTTTAAAATTTTGAATTTTTTATTTAAAATAAAATTAATAATTACAATTTATTTATTCTAATTATTAATGTTTTAAGAAATGAATTAAATAAAAATTTCAATCTTATATTTTTTAATAAGTGCATTAATAAATTTTTTAAATGCATTAATAAAATTTTTAAATAATTAATTATTTGAATAATTAATAAAATAAAAAAATTAATTGAAACATTTTTTGGAGAAATTAATTATAAAAAAAATTTATTTTTTTAATCTTTTTGACACTTTTTATAATTTTTTTAGCACATAAATTATTACAAAAAAAAATTACATTGAAGATTTTTTAGAATTTCTAAGTGTAAAATTCTAATTATTAATTTTTTAAGAAATGAATTAAATAAAAATTTCAATCATATTTTTTAATAAGTGCATTTATAAATTTTTCTTTTAAATGCGTTAATAAAATTTTTAAATAATTAATTATTTGAAAAATAAAAAAATTAATTTAAACATTTTTTAAAAAATTAAAAATTGCAAAAAATTAATTTTTACTTTAAAAAAAAAATTAATTATGAAAAAAATTTTTTTTTTTTAATCTTTTTGACACTTCATAATTTTTTTAGCACATAAATTATTATAAAAAAAATTACATTCAAGATTTTTTAAAATTTCTGACTGTTAAATTAAAAAAAATTGAATTTATAAATATTTTTTATTTATAAAAATCCTCTAAAAATTTTTTTAAAATTAATTATGAAAAAAATTTATTTTTTTTAATCTTTTTGACATTTTTTATAATTTTTTTAGCTTATAAATTATTACAAAAAAAATTACATTCAAAATTTTTTAGAATTTTTGACTGTAAAATAAAAAAAAATTGAATTTATAAATATTAATTATTTATAAAAATCCTCTGAAAAATTTTTTTCATGTGTCTAACGCTCATATCAAGCCATTAAAACTGATTAAAAATAATGAATGGACCTATTAAACTCTACCATCAAAATTTTGTCTGTAAAAACGATTCAATTTATTTTATTACAAATTACAGCGATTAAATGACAAAGGAAGGAGGTAGGCGGAAATTATTTCGTTAATTAAATATCTGAGGAATTTAGTGTGTGAGATAAGGTCACTGTTAGATAGGCAGAGGAAGGGGCCCGACTTTTGTTACTTTGATAAAAGTTGTTGGAGAAAGGTCGAGTGAGCTTTGTGAGAATGTTTAAGGGAGCACTTAAACTCCTTAACACTCGGTACGAGTTAAATGAATTCTGTCTATTTAAAAAAAGAATAGAATAAAATTTCCGACATTATTATCATGAGGAGAGTCCGTACCGGAAAAATTAAACTCCTTTGTCGCCGGGCTCGCTCCACATTAACTGACGGACTCTTGCCTTTTTAGCTCTATTTTCTATTATTTTTTTAACTACAGTTCTATAGTTTTACACTTCTGGGCTCCGGATGACAGATATATGCATTTAGGTCTTTTGTCGCACTGCAGGTTGAGCAATTGAAACGTGAGTCCTTTGACGGGGCTAAAAACCCGGTAAAAAATGATAAAAATAGTGAGTTACCTTTTGAACTCCCTTTGTATTATATCCCATCTAATTTTAACCTAAATGAGGGTTTAATTAACTTTATATTCTATCAAATTAAAGCACCCAATTAATACGAGACCTTGATCAATATTTAAATTAACCTTCTCTTTACACTGTAAAAAATTTGCGGAGTGAACGCGGAGTGAATGAAGAGTGAATGATTTTTAATCGATTTACTCCCAGCGGGAGTGATATTTACTCCGCGAAGGAGTTAATTTTTATTAATAATAAAATTCACTCTGCATTCACTCCCAAAATAAATGAATTTAGAAATAAATAAATTTTTGTAAAGAAAATATTTTTATAAACCCTTTTTATATCTAATTATTCAAAATTTAATTTATTATTTTTAATAATATTTCATTTTAATTATTATTATAATGTTTTTATTTATTTTTTTTTGTAAATAAATTATAATTAAAAATTGTCAAAAAAAAATATGTAGTTATATATATATAAGTACATTTAAATACATTTGAGTACCCACATCAATTTTTCATATATTTTATATATATATATATATATATATATATATATATATATATATATATATATATATATATATATATATATATATATATATATATATATATATATATATATGAAAAATGCACGTGGGTACTCAAATGAAAGCTCTTAATGAGTGTAACATCGAAATGAGCTTATATCATTAAAAACATCATTAGTTAACAAAATACATCATCATTCGTTAATTATTAACATTTTCATAAATATAAGTCCATTATGATTTTATACTCATCGAGACCTTTCATTCGAGTACCCACATGAATTTTTTCATATATCTTATATATATGATATTTATAAAATATATGAAAAGTGCATGTGGGTAGTCAAGGTCAACAACAATTTATTAATAAAAAATCTATTAAATAAACATTTTCCCGTGGACTGAATTGTGAATCTAAACCATTCTGGAATCCACCGGAAGACACACAAAAAATTTCATTGAAATCGGTCCAGCCGTTTAGGAGGAGTTCAGTGACAAACACACGCACAGAAGAAATATATATATATATATAAAGATTAATTTTGAGATTTTTTTTTTTTGTAGAACGAAAATTCATCCTTATTTTATTTATTTTAAAAACTCCGAACGCGGACGTTTTTCCGAGTGAAATTCGAAATCACTCCGCAAATAAAAACTCCGGATTCACTCCCTACGCGGAGTGATTAATTACTTCACTCCGGAACTCCGAGTGATGGGAGTGAAATTCACTCCCGATTCACTCCGGATTTTTTACAGTGTATTTTATTTCCTTTTTTGATTTTACTTTTCAGGACATGATTTACATTAAATCCAAATAAAACTTTTGATTGGTTCTTTCTTTAAACAGAGACGATATTTAAATTCCGCCCTACTCTAATAAAATTCTCTGCCTTATAAAATTCAGCTAGGGCGAAAATTTAGCCTCGAATTTACCCCAAAAAAAAATTCTCATCACCGACTAATTCAATTATCACTCAATTACACGTGTGATAATCCAGGAGTTATTTAATCAATTTCTCCCGTTAATATTGTAAGCGTCAGGTATTCCTTAATTTCAAAGAGCTGTATTTAAGGCGACGGGGTGTAAAATCCTCTCTTCGTTATTATCGTCGTCGTCAGCTGTGTAAGAAACTACGAGCAGTACTTGTAATTATAAAATATCGATTTTAATTTCTGTTAACTGATTTTTTGTTCCTTTTTTTTGTCTCTGTTCTTCATATTATATATATTTATATATTTATATTCATTATACGGTTATTTGCCATTTTCAATTTTTATTTTTTGTTTATTCTTATTACTATCTGAGAACAATATTTCTCCTATTTACTTTATCTCGATCTTTAATTTCCTTCGATAACAGTTATAATACAAACAAAAGTTATTTTTGGACGGGAATTATTTAGAAGTGGGAGCTCTAATTTTTTTTTTAATCATAATTAAAAAAAAAATTAATTTGGTTCGAGAGAAAAATTCTTTAACTAAGAAAATAATTTTGAAGAGGATAATTTTTTTGAATCAAGTAAAATTTTCTTAAATCAAGAAAAATTTGTTAGTTCAAAAATTTTTCTACTTAAATCAAGAAGATTAAGTTGTTTAAAATTATATATTTGATTCAAAAAAATTTTTTTTTCTATGCAGTAAAAATAAAAAAAAAAATTAGATTTTAACAAAATTTTCCTTTTTTTTTTTTTTCAAGATTAAAAATTAAAAAATAGTTTCAGTTTAAAAAAAATCAAATTTTTGAAGATTTTTTTTGTTAAAAAAAATTCGCAAATTAAAATTTTAATTTTAATGCATTAATTTATCAATATCAATATATTTTTTTTGTTTTTCCAAAATTTAAAGATTTAAATTTAAATATTAACAAATATTTAGATTTAAATATTAGCAAATTAAAATTTTCAATTTTTCTTTTTTTGATATTTTGAATTTAAAAATTTAATTTTATTATTTTTTAATAATTATTCAAACGTTAAATATTACGATTTTTTTTAATTTATAAAAAATGTTTTATTAATGAAATTTTTCTGAATCTGTTGAGTTTTTTATATTAAAAAAAAAAAAAATTATGACATTACAAATTAATTTTTGAGTAAAAAAAAATAATAATTCATAAATCTACCAAGAAGAATAAAAATACTAAAAAAATTTATCAATTTTCTAAATTAAAAAATCGGTTGCATTGCACATCCGAACAATAACCTTTTAGTCGTGAATAAAACAGAAGCGAGGAAGTGTGATTCATTTTCCAGACTTCGGAATTAAGAAACGAAACAGAGCTCGGAAAATGAAGTTACGTGTTACGTCAAGAGCATTAGAGATTTCATACTTTTGTGCTCTGGTTCTCGAAGAGGCGTGTTTCGCCCTCTGTTCCCTTCCGCTTTAATCTTTTTCATTTCACAGGCACTCGAGTCCTCGGCTGGCTCGTTTCTGTGTTTGTATGTTTGTATGTTTGTATGTTTGAAAGGAGAAAAGACCGAGTGAGCCAATTTCATCGGGCTGATCCTCGAGGTTTTCCTTGGTGCCCTTTTCAAAACGCACCACTCCACAGAGCCCAAGTATAACTCAAACTGTATAACGGTTAGAGTGTTATGTAAAGCCACGGCTTTTCTCTTTGCATCCCGAGCTTTAATTCTACTCACTGCACGCCACCTTTTTATCTCAGCTCTCAACCTATGCGACTCACTGACATCTGTACCTCCGCTCACAAGATTACGGATTTCAGTTTGCTCACTTTCCTCACAGGCTTCGCCAGGATTCATCAGATGAATAAACAACCCCATTTCAAAACAAAATTCGTGCAAATAAACCCAACCAGTTGATTGGTATTAATTGAGTGAATTTATGTTTAACGTGTATACGAGTTTACTTAACCGGAGTAGTTCGAAACTAAAATTTTAACTTCAAGTTCAACTCTGTTTAATAATTTTCTGATGTGTCTATATAAGATCTAACAAGGAAATTGCCCATATTAGACCATATATAGACGTGATATGCTCCTACACTGAGAAAAAAATACTTTTTCTGCCCTCCGGTCGGAAAGTGGCAACTTTCTGGCCGCTGCGCTAAACAAAGTTGCCACTTTCCGGCCGGAGGGCAGAAAATAGTATACACACCTTGGCCAGTAAATAAGAAAGCCTCAGATCACATGTTTGTCAGCCTCGGCTTCGCCTCGGCCAACAATTACATGTGATCTGCGACTTTTCTTATTTTACTGGCCTAGGTATGTAATATACTTTTTCTTGTTCTCCTACCCGAAAGTACGCTCTTTCTGGACGTATTTTACTCCAGAAAGAGCAAAATTTGTGGCTTGTTTTGGCGCATGCGCGCTACGCATATTTTCTGGCCGGGCAGCACAGAACCTCGCTTTTTTTCATATTTTCGTGACGCGAGTTTCAACTGTCTAACAGTCACAACATTGTCTGTATGTAACATGTCAGCGCATAAATTAACCAGAAAATGTCAAAGAAATAAAAAATAATTTATAACTAGATTATTATTAATAAACTATTTAATAATAACACTACACAAATGATTTATATAAAAAGTTTATACAAAATAAAATATAAAAGTTTTGTGGACTTTATTTGCTTTCGTTTATATTTTGATAGCTAGTCAAGCAATGTTTATAAAACAATAGGTACATGTACTCTACAAGCTTCTAATAATTTAATTTCAATCTTTCTTAGCCGTCGATTACTAACTAAAAATTAATTTTTAATCAACTCAAAAAAATAAATTCTGTTATTAGAACGAGTTTAAATATTTGTGCCAAGTTCTATGCATTTTAACTTATTTTTTTTTTTAATTTATTAATTTTTACTTTTTTTTTTGTCCGCCCCGACCAGCAAAGCCTCGGCTTCGCCTTGGCTTTGCAAAAGTCGGGCAGCGCCCCTCTCGCGCCCGGCAAAACCTCAGCTTCGCCTCGGTTTTGCAAAACCCCTTCCACGGAGTTGCGTACTTTCGGGTGGAGAGCAAGAAAAATAGTATACAACCCACAACCAGAATGTTGGATGCCCTGACGTATGTGATATGATGGCCGAGGCGTAGCTGAGGAAATCGAACTTTCTGGCCCACACGGAAAGAAAATTGTACGAAAAATTACAATGAAAACATCGTAATTTTTAGTATAGGACATTGCAGTGCCGGACCAGAACTCAAACATCCTAATTTATACGATGCAACATCGTAAATTTCTATCACTCAAATTAAAAAGAAGTTTAGGTCACCGAAAAAACAATTCTGTATCATCCAGGAATCGAACCCGGTGTCCTCTCCGCCTCAAGTCCAAAGTTTATCCCCTCACGCTATCGGAGGGAATATTTAAAATTTCTGTTCAGTCACATAATAAGACCCTCGATACAGTAGTTGGTCATCTTTCGGTGGTGGCGTCGCAAACTACTAGACTCTCTCTCTCTTTTATTAAAACATATAGTATGCGTCCTTATTCACTTGCTCTTACGGAAAAAAAATTTACTAAATAACATCGTAATTTTCAATAATTCAAATTGTATTCTGTAGACGGCAGCATCGTAAAAATCGAGATACTGAAAGTCTAGTCCTGGATTACGATGTTACTATAGTAATTTTTCATAGGATTTTTTTTCCGTGTAGGGTTGTAATATACTATTACTCAATTGACAATTTCTTAGTTCACGAAATTCGATGACGATCAAATATTCTATTATTATTAATTATTAATTTCTGAAGAGAAGAGCATCAATATTTATCTTTGGATAATAGATAAACAAGAAAATAGCTTTATTTAAATTAAGTAAAAATTATTTCAATCAATTTAAAAAGTTCTTGAGCTAAGAATATATATTCTTGAAAATTTTCAAGAACATGAATTCTTGTATCAAGAAAATTTTCTTAAGGAAGTCCTTTCGCTCCAGTTGAGTCAAAACAATTGTAGTTGTCGATATACGATAAATTAAAATAAAAAAACCCATAAAAATTCCTAAAATTAAATAATAACTAGTATATGAGGCATTAATCGTTGAAATTTTGAAAATAAAAAAAAAAAAATAGTTAAATACAAAAATTAATTTGACTCTTTCAAATAAGCTGCTAGTAACCTGTCCGTGATTTGGCAACGCTGTACTTCGGTTATTTACATTTTCATTTGCACAATATAAACTTAAACTTGTTTAAGTTTTTGCAGTCAGTGTAAATAAATAAATTAGTTTGAATTTATTGAATGGTCTGAAGCTCGCGCGCTACGCAATGTTGCCAAATGTTTTGACTCCATTTTATTGTAGGTTACTTGAGAATTTTTTGTGATTTTTAAATATTAATTTCTCAATAAATATCTCGGTAACTGATATATTTTATTGCAAAAAAAGAAACCTGAATATTTCGAAAATCTAATTTTTAGTTTTTTTTTACTTCATTTAATCCATGACTGATAGTATAGTTTGAGAAATACCGCAAACGTGTGACTTTCTCGTAAGACTCTGAACGAATACTAACATTTAAAAATTTTATTTTTTCAAAAATTTGTCCGATGAAGTATAATTTAAACCTCACTATTAGATAAATAAGGACCTTAACTATTAGAAAAAATTAAATTTACTCATAATCTAATATTTTTTATTTTACATTGGCGGCGAAAGGACCTCCTTAATAAAAGTATTTTTTTTCTCAGCGTATTAAGCCTGTTATAGTCTTATATCTCTATATATAATTTTTAAACTAAAGTTAGTATCAAAAATCTTCGAGAGGTGGCGCATGATCGCTGAGTCTTTTCCTTACTAAAGAGTTAATTTTTAAATATTAAGGTATTATTTAAAAATCATTTCCTTGACTTCCGTAAGAAACTTATCTAACATTGATTTTTAGTTCTTTTTTACGCAGAAATAATTACAGGGCAAATTAAAGTAATGGTTATGTAAAAATTAAGCTATTGAATAATATCATATTTACAAAAAAATCTGTTTAATGTACACAGAAAAAAAAATTTACTTGAATCAAGTAAATAATTTTGAAAAATTTCATATTCTTGATTTAAGTAGAAAAATTCTTAAGCTAAGAAATTTTTCTTGGTCTAAGAAAATTTCTCTTGATTCAAGTTAATTTTTTTTCTGTGTATAGGAATATATCTGTAAAAATAACACCTGCAAAAAAAAATTTAGAAAATCTTATAAACCTTATGATCACATATTGTTTTACAGAATGTATTTTTCCAATAGACAATGTTGAAGTTTTTTAATAACATACATAAATTTTTTTCCTTGTAAAATTAAAATTTTTTCCATATTCTAAATTTAAACTATTTGCATTGTAAAATTTACATTTTTTCTAATGTAAAATAGACAGTTATGTTTTGATAGTATTAAAACTATAAATTAAAAATTTTTCTGTAATTTTTGCAATATTTTTTTTTATTTCGTTACTATTTAACCAATTTTTGTTTTTTCCTTAATTGTCGCTCATATTTATAAAAAAAAAAAAGTAAATAATTGAAAAATTATTATTCTATCCTCATACATAAATCAATGTGGCTCTAAATGGGCATATCAAGCCAAATATATGGTCGTGTATGACCATATTAAAAAAATTTTTTTTCTAAAAAATTTAGAATATTTAAATATCTGTCTGAATGATTCGATAGAACGCAGATGTGGGAATAGATCTCGTGTTTTCAAACCACAAATGTACTACCACACAACCCGCGGCATCCCACCAACAGTAATTGCCAATTAACAGTAATTGATTCAATAATCCAAGTCCTCTGTTGGGTATATCTGTAGACCTGCTGTAGACATTCCAAGTATAGTTGTACAGTTGTAATAATCGGAGGAGCCTTTATCCCGAACATACCCATTACAGCTAACTGAATTTTCCGTCTGCAGAGGGAGCTTGATGATATTTCCAGTCGTGTAGCTAATTTTGTCAAATTAAGGTCTGTCATCCACCAATCTCTATCAGAATTGCAATCACAACCTTACTTGCGCCCGGATAAACAAAAAATATAAATGTAGATGTGTGTTACAGAGATATACATATATATTTATTTATTTGGTGTATAGTATATAGCATGTAGAGCAGAACAGCCAATGGATGAGACGAAATGTAGATGCATCGTCGACACGATCGTTTCTCTTCGTTACCTTACTACTGCATTTTCCCTTACCTCCTCTGGGGACATCCTTGGATCAACGTTCGGTTGTTCGCCCCAACAATTCTATCCGCCCACACAAGATTTATTTCACAGTTTACGACTGTTCCGTTGGTGCAGACAGTTCGTGGATAAATATTTAAATTTATTATCTCACCAATTTTGTATCCCTTTTTTTTCTTAAATAATTTTCTCAAATCTTTGCTGGTATTTTTATTTTTTAGATGTTAATAAATTAAGGATAATTGACAATCATGAATGGCATTTAATTACAATGACGAGTGTGGATTATAAACAGAAGAGTCTAGCCAATATTGATTTTATACATATTTACCTAGCGATATTTAAATTATAATCTATTCAATGACACTCGTTCTCTGTATATGCACCGCACCGATTTTATTATTTTGCGCGGAGTGAACTCAAATGAATATGTAAATTATTGTAAAATCCTTTCGGGATTAATTTAACATTACGCTTCATTTATGAGTCCTCGCAAATTTATTTACAAATATCCACACTCATACCTACTTATAGTCATTATCATTATTATTCATTATCGGGATTTATTTTTACGGCTAATGAAAGACATAAATTTTAATTAACAATTTAAGAAATATTTTTTGATAAAAAACCTTTAAAACCAAAATTTTAATTGACGTTAAATTTATTATTTAATTACTTTATAATATTTTTTATCTTCATGTAAAGACAAAGAATGTTTCTCTTATAATAATAATAGCAATAAAAAATTTTATTATTTCAAGAATTGATAAGATAAATAAAAAAACTTCTCGTCATCAACTATATGCTAGAAATAATCAATAGAATTAAAAAAAATAATCATAAAATCTGAAATGAAATTTGTTCAGTTGTAACCGCTCATTTTAAAATAAGAAATAATAATGATAAATAATAATAATAATTAAAAATAATAATTATTATTATAAATAATAATTATTATTAAAAAGAAATGTATTAAAAATAAAATTTCGAGAAGTCAAAAAAAAAATACAAGTGTACATGCACGGAGGGGACGGCCTCTTTTACCCAGATTCCGATTACACAGATGGCGCTATTACCCAGATCCCTTTGACACATATCCCGATTACGCAGATTGTGATTAAACAGATTTTCTATTACACAGATTACTTATTACTCAGATAACCGATTACACAGAAAATCTTTAACGCAGATCCCGATGACGCAGATAATTTAAATTTTTAAATGATAAATGCCATAATGAAGCCAAGCACTAAAAGTGCCTGAAATTTTTAAATCGCCACCATCAAAACATGCCGGATGAGCATGTAATCTAGCTATTGGTTGAATTTAAGGTTAAAGGTGTGCACGGAGCGCTTTATTGAAGTATCTACAGTGTATATGTGTAAAATCCCGCGTTGGTTGAATTTTTTATTAGATACTTGATATAATGAATCAACAAAATTACAGGTTAAAGATTAGAGCTATATAGGTAAGTAAACATATTTATTATTTATATTAAAAGTTCGGGTTTGAAGTTTAAATATAATTAGTTCAATTACCCCCAAGCGGGGATGAATCGAACCATTTGACGCGTTTGCATAAATTAATCATTTAAGAATCAATGTTGTTTATTGTCTAATTTATGGATCGATAATTAGAGAAGACATAATAAATTACCATTCCAAGAAAAAAAAAAATATTATTTAATTTTAATTCGAATAATAAAAAATTGATGAAAATTTTTGGGTTCAATTGACCCCCTTCTCCCCTACTTTGAATTAAAAATTTTATAGATTATAATCTTTATATATTAAGAAATATATAAAATCAATAGTAATTAATAAATTTAAAAACTATTAAAAATAATACAAATATTTATTAAAAAAAAGTAAAGTTATATATATATATATTATATATTAAAAGATATATTGAAATATATAAAGAAAATGTACATAAGTGAACATATGTAAAAATTAAAATAGGACCAAATATAAGAACGAATCAGGGTAAATTTTTTCGATTTGAAAATCCCTCGTATAATAATTGGATCGATTTATGTATTATTTTGAGCTCTCCGAGCTTGGAGAGATAGCTTTTCTATGCTTCTTCGAGCTCAAAAGTCTAAAAATTATACTATCTCATCAAAAACGATCCGAAAAGAAATGTTATGTGAACTTATGCAAAATTATGTAAAGTTATGTGAAGTTATGTGGAAAAAACACTTGAACGAATTGATTGAAATTATGTGAAATTATGTGAAGTTATCTCTTGAATGAATCGACTGAAATTATGTGAAATTATGTGAAGTTATGTGCAGAATACACTTTTCGGTTTTCTTTCGTTCATGATATCTCTTAAACGAACTGGCTGAAATTATGTGAAATTATGTGCAGGAAACACTTTTCGGTTTTCTTTCGTTCATGATTTCTCTTGAACGAATCGACTGAAATTATGTGAAATTATGTGAAATTATGTGAAGTTATGTGCAGAAAACACTTTTCGGTTTTCTTTCGTTTATGATATCTCTTGAACGAATTGACTGCACTGATAGAAGGATTTATTTGTATTAAATAATATTTGTTAATAGCTAACAAATCATTTATTAGAGACCATTTTTTAATGTTAAATAAATATTTGTTAGTATTCAAAATGATTTGTTTGTATTCAATAAATCTGATATTCATTTATTAAGTATTAATAAATATTTTTAAATACTAAGAAATATTTGTTAAGGCCTAACAAATGGCTTCTACTAAATGATTTGTTAAATATTAACAAATCTTTTTAACTATAAACAAATCTATTAGTGTGAAGTTATGTGAAATTAAATTCTATGTCAAAAGTATAGAAAGACTATCTCTTTGAGCTTGGAGAGCTCAAAATAAGACATAAGTTGTTTTTTTGAGCTCGAAGAGCAATTATTAGTGCAATTTTAAGCGCCTAGGTATGTAAGTGGCGGGAAGTTGCAGGGATGGCCTTCAGGGTCAACCGTTTGTCTAATTTTTTTTTTTTTCTTGGAATGGTAATTTATTATGTCTTCTCTAATTATCGATCCATAAATTAGTCAATAAACAACATTGATTCTTAAATGATTAATTTATGCAAACGCGTCAAATGGTTTGATTCATCCCCGCTTGGGGGTAATTGAACTAATTATATTTAAACTTCAAACCTGAACTTTTAATATAAATAATAAATATGTTTACTTACCTATATAGCTCTAATCTTGAACCTGTAATTTTGTTGATTCATTATATCAAGTATCTAATAAAAAATTCAACCAACGCGGGATTTTACACATATACACTGTAGATACTTCAATAAAGCGCTCCGTGCACACCTTGAACCTTAAATTCAACCAATAGCTAGATTACATGCTCATCCGGCATGTTTTGATGGCGGCGATTTAAAAATTTCAGGCACTTTTAGTGCTTGGCTTCATTATGGCATTTATCATTTAAAAATTTAAATTATCTGCGTCATCGGGATCTGCGTTAAAGATTTTCTGTGTAATCGGTTATTTGAGTAATAAGTAATCTGTGTAATAGAAAATCTGTTTAATCACAATCTGCGTAATCGGGATATGTGTCAAAGGGATCTGGGTAATAGCGCCATCTGTGTAATCGGAATCTGGGTAAGAGAGGCCGTCCCGCACGGAGTAGGGATAGTCGCTACATTGCGCACGCATCACAGTAAAAGGCGCGCGCATCAAGGTATAATGCGCGCGCACTAAAGGTGGGACAGGAAGCGCCAAGTAACTTCCCGCTAGAGGCGCTGACGCACGGGAGCAGAGCGGGAAGATATGCCTATATAAACTGGGCCGAGGGCCCCGGAGAGCATTCAGTGTTCAACTAGCCTGGCGAGTGGAGTACATGAGCTAGTAAAGTTACATAGAATCATTATATCCTTAGGGATATTCTTTTAGCTGAAATCTATTTAAGAGCCGTCGTTTGAGCGGTGTAGCCAGAGAGGCAAGGTAGTGGTGATTAAGTGTCCAACTACAATAGCAAGTGGAATACATGAGCTATTGAGTTGCACAGGATCATCATCTTCGAGGACATTCACAGCCGTCGTGTGAACGGTGTCGCCAAGGAGGCGAAACAGTAAGAAGAAGCAGGTATCAACGAGACGAATAAAGAAAGAAGACTTAGTATATAAGAGTTAGGAACCAAGTGATTCGCCGATTCCTGGCCAGTTGCACTGGTAGTAACAGTTGAGCCGGCTTGTAGTCGCTTGGAGGTAACCGAGGCCGTGTTCTCGTATGTAAAAATTTATTGTAATACGATTGAGCACCGCTGCACGGACCACAGACTCCCTGCACTTCCCGTGTACCTTTGCAAGGAAACGTGGGTTAAGTCGGAGTCATTAGTATAAAAAGTAAGAAGCCAGAAAGGAAATATATTTGTATATTTATAATATAAATATTTATATTATAAATATAATGTCATCAAGAATTTTGAATCGAGCTTTGTGAAAATTCCATACAGCGCAGAGCTAATTTCATTCTAAATTGCTTTTTATTTAATAGAGAATTCTCGAGCTTTAGTTAATCTTGTTCATTATTCTCGGATAAAATTGGTATGTAGCTCGGATATACACTGAAAAAAAATATTTGATTCAAGAAGAATATTATTTTTAAAAATTTACTCTTCGGCTGCCCAATTTTAAAACACAGTAACTGCAAGTATTTTCTATTCACAAATCAAATTTTTCATCAATTTGGCGAGCAAACTTTTTTTTAATAAGAAAAATTGAAAAAAATTTTTAAATGTTAGTTACTGTGTTTTGAATTGGGGCAGCCGTCTTGTATCGAGTTTAAATTCATTTTTGAATCAAGAAAATAAAACTTTGGAATGAAAAAAAAAATCCTTCAATATCTTTTAAGAAGAACCAAGTGCCCTCCTAGTGTAAAGAATGTCTATTAAAAAAATAATACGTACATAATAAATTACATATTACATCGAAGTAGAGAACAAGATAATCCGTAGAAAAAATTCTTAATGCATCCAATTTTCATATATAGCCGATATCAAGCCTTGTATAAGAACAAATAACAATTTTTTCTCTGTCTCAAAATTACGTTAATTAAAATATTTAATTGAACAAAAATTGATTTAATAATTAATTAAACTACAAGTTATTGTCAGATAAACTTCTTAAGAGTCAAAAAAATATTTTTCATTTTATTACTTAGCTTCTAAAACTTAACTCTCTTGTAACGAAACTATTAAGTAACCATGCGCCACCTGTTGGAAATTTTCAACACTAAAAATTGCGCCGAGTAATTGCGCAAGCGATGTTGCCAAGTCAAATACAAGACTTTAAAGAACGGAAGTTCCGAGTGATTTTTCATAAAAAATATAAATTATCTTGTTAATACGTTCTGATTGAAACTGATAAATATTTTTAATTTCCTTTAAAAATAAAAATCAATTATTATTATAAACTTGACCACTTTTAAAAAATATTTCACACCTATAAATTGGGCAAATATGAAAATTTTTCCTATAAATTTACCTTCGATTTGATTTAAAAAAATTTATTGTTATTAGAAGCTTAGATGTGATGATAAGCTGGAGTGTAGCATAGGTGGACAGCTTGGTGGTGATACACGTGCTTGTAAGCTTCCACACATGTGCCTGAGAGCTTCTGTACATGTGCTTGGAGCTGAAAACACACCAAGACAAACATTATCCATCTAAAGCCCTTTGGTTGTAGCCAAGCTTGCCAGCTGGCTACTATATTTTTCACCGTGACGGTAATTGGTGCCGAGCTTTCAAGAGTTACTGCCCGAAGTTATACATATATGTTTATATATATATATATATATATATGTGTGTGTGTATGGCACGAAGCATGAAGCAGTAACCGCAGTGACGAGAGAGAATTCAAGAGGATTGAATTCATTGAGTTAGCTCATACACCATCACATACAGACTGGACTACTGCTCTACAAAACGGTTCAAACAATCACCTCAGTCCTCAGTCTCTCCGCTGCAGTCTGCACACATGATAAACCAAAGAACCTGCTAATACTTTATGAACCCCTCGACCTCCTATTTACCAATACGTCATTTAGCAATTACCAGCTCACCGTTTATATCAAATTACCACAAATATCAAACCACTAATCATCTATATGTTATATTCATAAGCTATTCATTTAATTCATTACTCATTATAATTGATAATTAACATTTAATAATTACTATTTTCGACCTATCTCTGTCTATGCAATATTTACATTATCATTCAAATACACATCGCAGATTCTGCATTCAGGATATTTAATGAGTCCAATTCAAAGACATTCAATGCTACATTTTTATTATTTATAAATGAAATTGGTTAATTATTTAATAATTTAAAAAATTTTATTATACAAACCCAAAAGTAATCAATTTAATTCAAGATAAAATTCTTTGACTAAAGAAATAATTTTGAGAATTTTTTTTTTATTGGAGCAGAAGAAAAATTGTTCGTGGTTCAAAAAAAGTTTTTATTTAAAATAGACTCTTGTTTAATAATTACAAAAAAAAAATCGCTATATTTGGAAATATTCTCAATTTTTTTGAGATAGCTCAATATTTATAGGAATGACGAAAAATGTGAACTATAGATAAATAAAATTTTGTTTTATTAAATAATGATTTTTGTTAAATTGCACTGTTATTTTTTAACTTTTGACGTTTTTAAAGATATAAGCTCATTCCGATGTTACACTCATCAAGAGCTTTCATTTAAGTACCCACATGCATTTTTGATATATTTTTCATATATATTGTAACGTCCACGTTTTTCAAAAATTATAATAAATAAAAAAAAATTTATTTGTCCCCGGCTCGAAATTTGCTCGCCGGAGTCCAGGGTCATAAACGGGGATTACATTATCAATAACAAAATAATAAACAAAACACTTTATTTTAAATAAATCAAAGAAAAAAGAAAAACCTCTTTATTGGCCTGATCATGTTAATAAACGATATAAACAATATAAACGATTTAAACAATATAAACAATATATTAGAACACTCTTCTCACACATACTCTCACTCGCCGTGAGCGTCAAAATCGCGAACTAAACTTCAAAAGCTGATTCCCCGCTTCCCCAGGAGACTAGCCGTCACCCCTGGGCCTAAACCTCTACCCCGAGAGCGAATGGAGAGTGTCCTCTTCGCCCCCACCTACACGGCTTATGATCACCTACCGTACCTCAGCTGAAGGCTTCGGCACGGGGAGAAGCACTTTCATCCGGTCGGTTCATGATACTTACCTGGGCCTTGGTCAGACTCCAGGTAGAGTATCATCCTCTGGAATTACTTGGTGAAGAGTATTCGCCCGAGTAATTCTCCCGAGAAAGAACTGCTTGCTTTATCGAGCCAAATTTTGGCGTTTATCATTTTTTGCCTAACTCTCTTGTAACGAAAAGGAAGAGTCGTTTTAGACACCTGTCCGGTGTTCTCGAACTAGCATTCAAAAATAATTATTTATTATTTTAATCGCAATTTCCTTCATTTTCTATCCATTCGTCTCGCCAAATTCTAAGTTTTTATTTTTGAAACTCAAATCTTTATTATTTTAATCGCAATTTTCTTCATTCTCTATCCATTCGTTTCGTCAAATTCACAATTCTTTATTATTTTAATCGCAATTTCCTTCATTATATATCCATTCGTTGATTTTTCCATACTAAATTGTCCTCGGGACTTATAAAATCTTCGCTTACCTAAATTATTTCTTACAAAATAATAATCGTCATTTCTTTCATTTTATATCCATTCATCACTTTCCCATACCAAATATTGTTCGGAACTTAGAATAATTTTCCCAGTATTTTAATTTCTTTTACAATTAATTCGTTCGGCTTCGTAATAATTTCTCACACGCTTAATTTCTTAATTTAATCATACCTTCGGTAACAATAATATAAAATTATTAACTAAATAAATACAATAATTAAATAATAATCGCCGCACTAATAACAATAATTGTTTCTATTAATTTTTAAGTAATTAACTAAAAATAAACTAAAATACTCAAATACAAAAAGTAAAATCTGGGTCATAATATATATAGTATATAAATATATGAAAAATTGATGTGGGTACTCAAATTAAACGTCGCAATGAGTGTAACATCGGGATGAGCTTATATCTTTAAAAATTTCAATAGTTCACAAGATAGCAATGTCATTTCTTAACTATTGACAATTTTAAAGATATAAGCTCATCCTGATGTTACACTCATCAAGAGCTTTCATTTGAGTACCTACATGCATTTTGATATATTTTTCATATATACATATATATATTTAATATATAATATATAAATATATGAGAAATTGATGTGGGTACTCAAATGAAAGGTCTTGATGAGTGTAACATCAGGATGAGCTTATTTCTTTAAAAATGTCAATAGTTCACATGATAGCAATGTCAGTTCTTAATTATTGACATTTTTAAAGATATGTCATCCCGATGTTACACTCATCAAGAGCTTTCATTTGAGTACCCACATGAATTTTGATATATTTTTCATATATACATATATATAATATATATAAATATATAAAATATATGAAAAATTGATGTGGGTACTCAAATGAAAGGTCTTGATGAGTGTAACATCGAGCTGAGCTTATATCTTTAAAAATGTCAATAGTTGACAAGATACAAGGTCATTTCTTAATTATGTATCTAGAGATACAGCATTTTCGAATGCAGCCTAAATACTTATCATCATAAATTGATTATTAGTGAGAATGATATGAAACCTTGAGAAAGCACAACTCCAGGTCAAAACTTTTTCAACGATACCAAATTTAATCATAAAAAATACACTTAATAATATAGATTAGAACTTGTCGAGCCAAAATTTTACATCACGGAAAGAGAACAGTTTATAGTGTTAATTTTAATAGTTACGCGTAAAAAAATCTGGAAAATTTATAATACAAAAATAGAATTTTTCACTTATACTGACCGAAAAATAATTTGATTCAAAAGAAAAATTTTTGAACTGAAGCATTTTTCTTTTGCTTAAGACCTAAACTTTAAGTAAATTTTAATTGATGAAATTTAAAAAAAATGTAGAAATTTGAAGTATACAAAAATTTACTAAATTCCTTAGTTCAGTTATTTAAATTTTTTAATAATATAATTTTTTCAAGTTTCTTAATAAAATTAAAATAAAAAGTTAGTTTTATAAATTACTTATGAATAAAATTTTAAATGATTAAGAATTCAAAGATTTTAATTTAAAATAAAAAAACAGTTTTTTAAATATAATTTTCTTATCAAACTGTTTAACCAGATTAAATAAAAATAATTTTATAAGAGCTTTCACCACTAATGAGCTGCTGTTTGAACTAGTGGTTAAACATTTTCATAAAAATAAAAGGTTTCCTTTTCGGTGGATAATTCTGAGGAGTATATGTGGGACCCGCTTGTTATGCAGAGGAGGCAATGTGTAATACCTTACCCGAGAATGTCTAACCTACGACACGGGACTCTTTTAAAACTTCTATTTTTATAATCGTGGAGACTGAATACGCGGGTATTACGTAACGAAAAAGGAGTAACGAGTCGTTACTGGTTGGTAAGACGGGTATGCAAATAGGCCACCGGTATAATTTATACCTGTCAGAATATAAGTAACCGGAGTAGAGACAAAAGAGGGATGATGATGAAACTGAGCGAGATAAAAATTAACCGGATAAGAGATCCCGGGCGTTTACTCTCCGACCTATCTTGCGACCCTGAGAATCCAAACCCCGGAAATCTCATGTGTCAATTTACGGATACTTCGAGAATATCCGGAAATTATCCTATTTTTTAATTGGTTCTATAATTAATTTATTAATTTTTTTATTTTTTATTTTTACACGAAATAAAAAATATTTATCAGTTTCAATATTAAGTTTTTTCCTCATATGGTAATTTAATATAATTATTTATAGATTAACTCTAGTTAATTGAAAATAAATAATGTGGTCAGTATTATGTATAAGTACTCAATTTTTTTTATTGTCGTAACATCATATTTGTTTCAACCGGTTTGAATAATTAGATAATGTCTAATCACAAACAAAAATTATTATTTTAAAATAAATAGACACATTGTTAAAATATTTCCTGTAAAATAAATCATCAAATTGAACGCAATTTTTCAAGAAGTACACCAGAAAAAAAAAATACTTTTTCTTATAATATTTTCCTGTTTCAATAAATTATTTTATTGACAATTTCTTAACTTATATTTATGAAGGAAAAATAATTCTCAAGTGTTACTGAATAATTTTCATCTCAGATTTTATGATTTTTTTTTTTAATTCTATATTGATTATTTCTAGCATATAGTTGATGACCAGAAATTTTTTTATTTATCTTATCAATTCTTGAAATAATAAAATTTTTTATTATTATTATTATAAGAGAAACATTCTTTGTCTGTGAATGAATAAAAAAATTATTATTAAGTAATTAATTAATAAATTTAATGATTTATACGACAATTAAAATTTTGTTTTTAAAGGTTTCTTACACTGATAGAAGGATTTGTTTATAGTTAAAAATATTTGTTAATATTTAACAATGTTGCTGCTGGTCTGCTTGGCCTTTTTGGTGATTGTCTCTTCTCCAAAAAATGAAGTCCAAGCTGACGTGTCAATCGGAAGCTGCGTTTGGGGTGCTGTTAATTACGTCAGCAACTGTCTCAACGAGTGCAAACGCCGCGGGTACAAAGGAGGACACTGTGGAAGCTTTGCAAACAACATTTGCTGGTGTGAACAATAATTTTTTAAACACCATCCTGATTGATCAACGTCACGCGTCTCAAATATTTCTTCTTATTTTATTTTTTGAGCAACCAATCGTCAAAAATGGAATCAGCAATTCAACGATAATTTACAAGATATTCAATTTATGAAGAAATTGTTATAAAAAGTTTAACTATGTTATTGCAATATAAATTAATAATACAATTGACACGTGTGCTGTTTACTTACGTTGATCTTTTTTCAAGGAATTTATTGTTGTATTTTTTTATCCAACTTGTATGTTGTGATTTCAATAAAAAATTTTCAAATCTATGAATATTGAATTATTAATCTTTTTTCCCCAATTTGGCTTCATCAATATTTATAATTAAATGTACAAATCAGTCGAATAACTACTGTCAAATGTTAAACTATCATTACTTGTTGATTTATCAAAAATAAATCATTAGTTAATAAATTATTTATTAAATACGATTTATTAAATGTTAATAAATATTTGTTAACAGTTAACAAATATTTATTAATAGTTAATAAGTAATTTATTAAGTACAATTTATTAACTGTTAATAAATATTTATTAATGGTTAATGAATATTTGTTAACTGTTAACAAATATTTATTTAAAATAAAAAGCAAAAATAATTTTCTTTTGACACTTTTTATAACCCTATAGCTGGAATACATGATAACAATTAAATTCACTAAATAAATTAACGTTTTTAATATTTAAAAATATAAAAGATAATTATCCCGTGCAAAAAAAAATTTGTTTCGTTATGAATTTCATTGTGAATTTGATAATGAAATTCAGATTTTGAAACAAATATGAGTTTGATAATGAATTAGCTATAAAAATCCTCTAATTTTCTATTGCAGCTGAATCTAACAGCTAACCAACAGCTGAAATCTAATAATTTAATGGGTTATTTTTAAAAACTTACTTGTCACTTTAAACAAGTGATAAGTACATTATAAAAATCGTATATTTCCAGCTTTGAAGAAGATTCAAAATTGTTGAATCTAAAGAAATTAAGACAACGAAGAGGAGTAATTCATGATGAATTTGATGATAATGATTATCAATTTAGTACGAGAGTCATATTGAATTAATTATAAGATAAATATGTTTTATTTTATAATTGTATTTTTTGTTTTTACCCCCGAAATTTCAAAAAAAAAACTATTTTATTTAACTTAGAGGAAATGTATTACTAATTTAACAGTAATCAACAAAAATCATGGAACCATATAAAATTAA
The DNA here is from genome assembly GCF_020080835.1 of Cotesia glomerata. Taxonomy (NCBI): domain Eukaryota; kingdom Metazoa; phylum Arthropoda; class Insecta; order Hymenoptera; family Braconidae; genus Cotesia; species Cotesia glomerata. The sequence continues at coordinate 23,248,913 of NC_058163.1, forward strand.
TACTTGATTCATAATAAATTTATCATAAAAAGGTTATAAATTTTATATTAATTTGATCTTACCTTAATACTTGATTCATAATAAGTTTATTATAAATCATAAATAATTATCATAAATAAATAAATAAATAAATAAACTTAATTTAATAATGCAGAATGAAATATATTTTTTAGTTTATTTCTTTTTTAAATTATTCAATAAATAAATTTTTTTTTGTAATAGCACAAACAACGAACTGTAAACAATAGATATATATTTTTAAAAAAAAATTTTAAATCTTGTTAACGCTTACATAAGAGTCACAAATAATTTTTTTTTAAATAGATTTATTATCATCAAATTCATCATGAATTACTCCTCTTCGTTGTCTTAATTTCTTTAGATTCAACAATTTTGAATCTTCTTCAAAGCTGGAAATATACGATTTTTATAATGTACTTATCACTTGTTTAAACTGACAAGTAAGTTTTTAAAAATAACCCATTAAATTATTAGATTTCAGCTGTTGGTTAGCTGTTAGATTCAGCTGCAATAGAAAATTAGAGGATTTTATAGCTAATTCATTATCAAACTCATATTTGTTTCAAAATCTGAATTTCATTATCAAATTCACAATGAAATTCATAATGAAACAAATTTTTTTTTGCACGGGATGAGCTGTGATAGAATTTAGTATTTTACAAAAAACGTTATTATAATGTAATATAATTTATCCAAATAATTTATAAAGATGATTTTTGTTTATAAGCAATTTTGATATCATTTGACATTGCAAGCGGACAAATTCACTCAACAAAATATTTATTAACTGTCAATAAATATTTGTTTACTATTAATAAATACTTATTAACGATTAATAAATGTACTTTCCTCCGAAATAAATATTTATCTAATGTTAAAAAATATTTATTAAAATTTAATAAATTAAATAGTTGTCTTCAAATAAATTAAATTATTAATAGTTAATAAATCCTTCTATCAGTGTATAAATATTATTGATTTAAGAACAAAATTACTATTAAGAGAATTTAAAATTTTAATTTAAAAATTTCTTGTCTTGAAGTTCATTTTTTAGATTAAAAAATTTTATAACTTCAATAAATAATATATTATCTTCATTAAATACTCATAATCTTATAAAATTTGTTCTTTTTAGAGCATAAAATTTTACCTATTATTTTATAAAATTCTTTGGATTCTTAATAAAAAATTTTTCTAAAATTCTATAAAATTTTTTAAGATGTTAGAAAATTTTACGAACTTCAACAAAAATTTTTTTCCAATTCTCGGCTGAAAAAATTTGATTGTATTGATCAAAAATACCATTTTTTTCAGCAATTATTTTCATATGCAACTTGTGTGCTGTTATTTTAATAAAAAATTTTCAGATCTATGAATATTAAATTATTAATCTTTTTTTCTAGTTTTGCTTTACAAATATTTTATTATTTACAAAGCACTCAAATAACTACTTTTAAATATTTAACTATTAATATTTGTCAATTTATCAAAAATAATTTCTTTATAAATTAAATTTTTATCAATATATATTTATAACATTCTTTTTTATTTAACAGATAAAATATTGAATCATAATGAATTACAAATTTTAAAATATTTATCTCTGAAAGTTATAATAGCTTAAATATTTAATAATAAAATCTGTAAGTATTTTTTTAATTAAGGTAAAAGCCCCAATTATTGACGGGGGTCTAAATATTGACACCCTAAATTATTTTTAAATATATTAAATTATCTGTAATAAGAATAACGATCAAATAAATTTTTATTAAATTCTAATTAATTAAAAAATTGAAAAAAATCACATTCAGTTCAAAATATTAAATATTAATTATTAAAAAAAAATAAAGTTAGCACCAGTTCATCAAATCAGCTTACGAGCGTCTATTTTCTTAACAACTTTGGTTAGAAAAGCATTTTTTTTAACTGCCGAGTTTAAATTAATTTTTTCATGTAATTATATGATCTATTTTTTTTTTAATTAACAATATATGAAATATTTATAAAATTAAATAATCGAAATTAATTGTATGCTTTATGATATTTAAATAATGGGAGTCAATAACTAGTTCATAATTTTCATGGTGAATCCCATATTGACAGCCAGTCGACAGCGCTATGACGCCTTTTTTTTAAGTATAAAATACGTTATATATGCGATTATATTCAAGGCTTTTAACTGTCAAATAACTCGGCGTGTTTTAGTGTTAAATAAGTTTTTAAATAAATTGTTATATTTTTCATAATAATTATTTATTCATAGAAATTATTATTAATTAACTTTAATAATATTGATTACTTTATATCAAGTTTTTGATAAATAACAATATAACCAAATGATTCGACGCATGAGCAGTAGGGGCGTCAATAATTGGGGTTACGGTACGTCAATAATTAGATCAATCAGTTTTTTAACCCGTCAATAATTGGTGTATCCAGATCATATATTTAATTATTTAAAATTAATTAGTAAATATGACTGATTATCATTTTAAAAAAAGAAATTGATTAGTTAAAACATTACTGAAGACATTACCACAAACAAAATTCATCGATATTTATATTTGATTGCTTAAAAAAAATGAAATCATAACTTTGTCTCTTATAGCGTCAATAATTGGGGCTTTTACCTTACTGAGATAATTTTTAAGCTAAAAAAAATTTCTCAATTTTTTTATTATCGACAACTATCATTACAAAATTGAAAGTAAATTTAGATATTTTTTCAACGGGTAAAAACCCATTAGCCCTCTTAAAAAAATATATAGATAAAATTTTTTTTATTACGAAGTAACAAATCCACATTAATAGAATGTTCAGCAGCCATTTTTGTGGGGGAAGTATAAATACCGAAAATAAAAGAATTTATAATAGTTAAAATTTGGTAATCAATCATATCAAATCTAAAAAAATGATCAGTATGTTGACGAAAAATAATTACGGTACAATGTTATTACTTTTTTGCCTGGCAATTTTTGCGATTGTTCCTTCTCAGCAAAATGAAGATGGAGCAGAAGTGTATATTGGAAGTTGTAAAGCCTTCGGCTTAAGTTTTGACGAATGCGATTTTGAGTGCAAATATCAGAATTACATCAAAGGCCATTGCAAAGGCTTTTTGTATACTTCTTGCTGGTGTGAAGTACCGATTTACCTTTAATTGCCACCAATCAGCGTCTAGTGATCTTTATGTACTTATA